>NC_090334.1:85627603-85759489 GCF_035084215.1 Heptranchias perlo | reverse complement strand
TGATCCCTCTCCCCCCGCGCGCTCCCGCTCCCCTCCCCCCGCGCGCTCCCGCTCCCGTCCCCCCCGCGCGCTCCCGCTCCCCTCTCCCCCCGCGCGCTCCCGCTCCCTCTTCCCCCGCGCGCTCCCGCTCACCTTTCCCCCGCGCGCTCCCGCACCCCTCTCCCCCCGCGCGCTACCGCTCACCTTTCCCCCGCGCGCTCCCGCTCCCCTCTCCCCCCCGCGCGCTCCCGCTCACCTTTCCCCCGCGCGCTCCCGCACCCCTCCTCCCACCGCGCGCTCCCGCTCCCCTCTCCCCCCGCGCGCTCCCGCTCACCTTTCCCCCGCGCGCTCCCGCTCCCCTCTCCCCCCGCGCGCGCTCCCGCTCCCCTCTCCCCCCGCGCGCTCCCGCTCCCCTCTCCCCCCGCGCGCTCCCGCTCACCTTTCCCCCGCGCGCTCCCGCACCCCTCTCCCACCGCGCGCTCCCGCTCCCCTCTCCCCCCGCGCGCTCCCGCTCACCTCTCCCCCCCGCGCGCTCCCGCTCCCCTCTCCCCCCGCGCGCTCCCGCTCCCCTCCCCCCGCGCGCTCCCGCTCACCTCTCCCCCCGCGCGCTCCCGCTCACCTTTCCCCCCCGCGCGCTCCCCCCTGTGACCAGACCCCGGGCCGCAAACTCCCGCCCCCGGCGCCGATTGGCTCGCGCTGGTCCACGGGGCGTGTCCTCCTGATTGACGCGACTTCGGTCCAATTGGCGAAGAGCTGCTGATCGTCGCTCGCGCTCTCATTGGCTGAAGGACATCAGCTGAGAGCGCCCCAGATTTAAAGGGACAGGCGCCGAGGTGACCAGCACTGGCACCAGAGTGACCAGCACTGTACAGAGTGACCAGCACTGGCACCAGAGTGACCAGCACTGTACAGAGTGACCAGCACTGGCACCAGAGTCACCAGCACTGTGCAGAGTGACCAGCACTGTACAGAGTGACCAGCACTGGCACCAGAGTGACCAGCACTGGCACCAGAGTGACCAGCACTGTACAGAGTGACCAGCACTGGCAC
Source organism: Heptranchias perlo (assembly GCF_035084215.1). Taxonomy (NCBI): domain Eukaryota; kingdom Metazoa; phylum Chordata; class Chondrichthyes; order Hexanchiformes; family Hexanchidae; genus Heptranchias; species Heptranchias perlo. The sequence continues at coordinate 85,758,460 of NC_090334.1, read as the reverse complement.
CAGTTCTTTCTCAAATCCCCTCTAAACCTCCCGCCTTTTACCTTGAATCTATGTCCCCTTGTTATAGAACCCTCAACGAAGGGAAAAAGCTCCTTAGTATCCATCCTATCTGTGCCCCTCATAATTTTGTACACCTCAATCATGTCCCCCCTCAGCCTCCTCTGCTCCAAGGAAAACAAACCCAATCTTCCCAGTCTCTCTTCATAGCTGAAGCGCTCCAGCCCTGGTAACATCCTGGTGAATCTCCTCTGCACCCTCTCCAAAGCGATCACATCCTTCCTGTAGTGTGGCGACCAGAACTGCACACAGTACTCCAGCTGTGGCCTAACCAGTGTTTTATACAGCTCCATCATAACCTCCTTGCTCTTATATTCTATGCCTCGGCTAATAAAGGCAAGTATCCCATATGCCTTCTTTACCACCTTATCTACCTGTTCCGCCGCCTTCAGGGATCTGTGAACTTGCACACCAAGATCCCCCTGACCCTCTGTCTTGCCTAGGGTCCTCCCATTCATTGTGTATTCCCTTGCCTTGTTAGTCCCTCCAAAGTGCATCACCTCGCACTTTTCCGGGTTAAATTCCATTTGCCACTGTTCCGCCCATCTGACCAACCCATCTATATCGTCCTGCAGACTGAGGCTATCCTCCTCGCTATTTACCACCCTACCAATTTTTGTATCATCAGCGAACTTACTGATCATACCTTTTACATTCATATCCAAGTCATTAATGTAGACCACAAACAGCAAGGGACCCAGCACTGATCCCTGTGGTACCCCACTGGCCACAGGCTTCCAGTCACAAAAACAACCTTCGACCATCACCCTCTGCCTTCTGCCACTAAGCCAGTTTTGTATCCAAAGTGCCAAGGCACCCTGGATTCCATGGGCTCGTACCTTCTTGACCAGTCTCCTGTGGGGGACTTTATCGAAGGCCTTACTGAAATCCATGTATACCACATCCACTGCGTTACCCTCATCCACACGCCTAGTCACCCCCTCAAAAAATTCAATCAAATTAGTCAGACATGATCTTCCCTTGACAAAGCCATGTTGACTATCCCTGATTAATCCTTGCTTCTCCAAGTGGAGACTAATTTTGTCCTTCAGAATTTTTTCCAATAATTTTCCTACCACTGATGTTAGGCTCACTGGCCTGTAGTTCCCCGGTTTTTCCCTACTCCCCTTCTTGAATAATGGTACTACATTAGCGGTTCTCCAGTCCTCTGGCACATCCCCTGTGGCCAGAGAGGTTCTGAATATATGTGTTAGAGCCCCCGCAATCTCCTCCTTTGCCTCACACAGTAGCCTGGGATACATTTCGTCCGGGCCTGGGGATTTATCCATTTTTAGGCCTGCTAAAACTGCCAATACCTCCTCCCGCTCAATGTTAATATGTTCGAGTATATCACAGTCCCCCTGTCATATTTCTATGTCTACGTCGTCCTTCTCCATAGTGAAAACAGATGCAAAAAATTCATTTAGAACCCCTCCTACATCTTCCGGCTCCACACACAGATTGCCATTTTTGTCCCTAATGGGCCCTATTTTTTCCCTAGTCATCCTCTTACACTTAATATACTTATAAAACATCTTAGGATTTTCCTTTATTTTGCTCGCCAGTGTTTTTTCATGGCCCCTCCTTGATCTCCTAATTTCTTTTTTAAGTATCCCCCTGCACTTTTTGTACTCCTCTAGGGCTTCCTCCGTCTTTAGCCTTTTGTATCTGCCAAAAGCCCTCCTTTTTTTCCTAATCCATTCTTGTATATCCCCTGACATCCAAGGTTCCCTGGAGTTCTTGGAACCACCCTTGACCTTTACGGGAACATGTTGCCATTGTATGGTCTCAATCTCCCTTCTGAAAGACTCCCATTGCTCCGATGCGGATTTTCCTACAAGCAGCTGATCCCAGTCCATTTTGGCCAGATCCTGCCTTATCCTATTAAAATCGGCCGTCCCCCAATTTAGAACCTTTATTTCCGGCCCCTCCCTGTCCTTTTCCATGACCACCTTAAATCTCACCAAATTATGGTCACTGTCACCAAAGTGCTCACCTACTAGCACTTCTTCCACTTGGCCGGCCACATTCCCTAGAATTAGGTCCAGTACCGCCCCCTCTCTTGTAGGACTTTCTACATGCTGGCTCAAAAAGCTCTCCTGGATGCACGTTAAGAATTTTGTACCCTCTAAGCCTTTTACACTCTGAGTATCCCAGTTAATATTGGGGAAGTTGAAATCCCCCACGATTATTACCCTATTATTTGCACAATTTTCTGAGATTTGCCTACATATCTGTTCCTCTATCTCCCCCTGACTGTTTGGGGGCCTATAGTACACTCCCATCAAAGTGCTTGCCCCCTTTTTGTTTTTAAGCTCCACCCATATGGCCTCATTAGAGGAACCTGCTAATATATCATCCCTCCTTATGGCAGTAATTGATTCTTTAATTAATATTGCGACCCCCCCTCCTCTTATACCTCCCCCTCTGTCTCGCCTGAAGATTCTGTACCCCGGAATATTGAGCTGCCAGTCTTGCCCCTCCCTCAACCATGTCTCTGTGACAGCAACAATATCATACTCCCATGTGTTTATCAACACCTTCAGTTCATCCACCTTATTCGCAAGACTCCTTGCATTAAAATAGATGCCATCCAGCCTTGCTCTTACATATTTGCCCTGTCTTCCAAGCTGACTTGTTTTTTTCTCTATATTTGGCTGCACATCACCCCCTATTGTAGCTCCACTCTGTATCCCATCCCCCTGCCAAGTTAGTTTAAACCCCCCCCAACAGTGCTCGCAAACCTCCCCGCAAGGATATTTGTCCCGCTCTGGTTCAGATGCAACCCGTCCGACTTGTACAAGTCCCACCTTCCCCAGAAGCAGGCCCAGTGATTCAGGAAACTGAAACCCTCCCTCCTGCACCAACTCTTTAGCCACGCATTCATCTGTTCTATCCTCCTATTTCTATACTCACTAGCCCGTGGCACTGGGAGTAATCCAGAGATTACAACCTTTGAGGTCCTGCTCTTTAATCTGCTACCTAGCTCCCTAAATTCTTGATGCAGGACCTCATCTCCCTTCCTACCTATGTCATTGGTCCCAATGTGGACCACGACCTCTGCCTGCTCACCCTCCCCCTTGAGAATGCCCTGAAGCCGCTCAGTGACAGATGGGAGCTGCACCACTGGGACAGATGGGAGCTGCACCACTGGGACAGATGGGAGCTGCACCACTGGGACAGATGGGAGCTGCACCACTGGGACAGATGGGAGCTGCACCACTGGGACAGATGGGAGCTGCACCACTGGGACAGATGGGAGCTGCACCACTGGGACAGATGGGAGCTGCACCACTGGCACAGATGGGAGCTGCACCACTGGCACAGATGGGAGCTGCACCACTGGGTCAGATAGGAGCTGCACCACTGGGACAGATAGGAGCTGCATCACTGGGACAGATAGGAGCTGCACCACTGGGACAGATGGGAGCTGCACCACTGGGACAGATGGGAGCTGCACCACTGGGACAGATGGGAGCTGCATCACTGGGACAGATGGGAGCTGCACCACTGGGACAGATGGGAGCTGCACCACTGGGACAGATGGGAGCTGCACCACTGGGACAGATGGGAGCTGCACCACTGGGACAAATGGGAGCTGCACCACTGGGACAGATGGGAGCTGCACCACTGGGACAGATGGGAGCTGCACCACTGGCACAGATGGGAGCTGCACCACTGGGACAGATAGGAGCTGCACCACTGGGACAGATAGGAGCTGCACCACTGGGACGGGCTCCACCTGAACCGGAATGGGACCAGAGTCCCAGAGGAAAGGATAAATAGGGCTGTTGATAGGACTTCAAACTAGTGAGATGGGGAGGGAGGGAGCTCGTGTGGAGCATAAACACCAGCATGGAACTGTTGGGCCGAATGGCCTGTTTCTGTGCTACACATTCTGTGTAAGCCTGAAGATAAAAGAAATAGGAGATGAGAGTAAAGGTCAGACCAAGGTAAGGAATAGGGGTAGCATAAACGGTCAGGGAACAGATACAGGTCTAGAAAATAAGTACAAAATGACTGTTGCAAAGTACACACAGCATCTGAAACAAAATGGGGGAACTGGAGGCAATAATTCATAGCGAGGAGCCAGAATTAGTCAAATAACTGAAACGTGGCTACATAAGCAGCAAGACTGGCAGTTAAATATTGTAGGATATAATGTATTTAGAAAGGACAGGGAAGGGGGGTGGGGTAGCTGTACTAATTAGGAATAACATAATGGCAATAGAAAAAAGGGACATAAGTAACATTAAGCCAGAAACACAATCCGTATGGATTGAGACCAAGGATAAGGAGGATCGATCACGTGAATAGGGATATCCTACAGACCACCTAATAGTGGAAGGGAAGAGGAGGAAGAAATGTAGGCATATCTATGAAATGAGTAAAAAAACATTGAATAATAATCATGGGAGATTTCAACAACCCTCAAATAAACTGGCACGAAGAGGTAGGTAAAGGGGTACAGGTTTTTACAGTGTGTTCAGGACTCCTTTCTTACCCAGTGGGTGAGAAGCCCAACAAGAAAGGAATCACTGCTGGATCTAGTAATGGGAAATGAACCCGAGCAGATAAGAGAAGTAAGCATAGGGGAACACTAGGCAATAGTGATCATAACATAAGGTTTAAAATAATTGAGAAGGACATAATTAAGAAAAAGACCAAAGTATTAGATGGGAAAAAATCTAATTTTGAGGGGATGAGAGTGGAACTAGGGAAGGTAAACGGGAAACATTTTTTGACAAAGAGATAGAACAGGAGTGGGAAATACTTAAAACAATCAGTAGAGTTCAGGAGAAATATATTCCTCTAAAAAACAAGAATAAACTAGCCAGAGATGACACACCGTGGATGAATAAAGAGATAAGGGCAAAATTGAAACTAAAGAAAAAGGCATTCACTCAGTACACACAAAATAAAGGAGAGGGTGAGAAAAGGGAAAATGAAGAGGTTCGGAAAGAAGTAAATAAAACAATGAGGAAAGCAAAGAGAAACGACAAAATTAAATTATCAATGAATTTAAAAAGAAACAGTAAAGTATTCTACAGATACATAAATAACAAAAGAGAAATCAGGATAGGGAGAGGGAGAGGGAGAGGGATAGGGAGAGGGAGAGGGATAGGGAGAGGGATAGGGAGAGGGAGAGGGATAGGGAGAGGGATAGGGATAGAGAGAGGGAGAGGGATAGGGAGAGGGAGAGGGAGAGGGAGAGGGATAGGGAGAGGGAGAGGGATAGGGAGAGGGAGAGGGATAGGGAGAGGGAGAGGGATAGGGATAGAGAGAGGGAGAGGGATAGGGATAGAGAGAGGGAGAGGGATAGGGAGAGGGAGTGGGAGAGGGAGAGGGATAGGGAGAGGGAGAGGGAGAGGGACACTAAGGGATACACACAATAAACTCTCAGGTAATGACAGTGAAATGGCAGAAATATTAATTAATTACTTTGCCTCAGTATTTAGCAGGGAGACTAACACGGTGGGCAGGACATTAGAAGAAGAGATCAAAAAAGATATAAAGACATTTAAGATAGAAAGTGGGGAGATAAATGAAAACTAATCAAACTGAGAGAGGATAAATCCCCTGGTCCGGATGGATTGCATCCACGAATATTAAAAGTTAGTGAAGAGATAGCAGAGGCACTATTACATATATATAAAAATTCATTAGAAAAGGGAATAGTGCCAGAGGACTGGCGGACAGTTAATGTGATTCCTATATTTAAAAAGTAGACAGAAACAGTCCAGGGAACTATAGACCAGTTAGCTTAACATCAGTGGCAGGAAACATAATGGAATCTTTTCTCAAAGATGTAATAGAACAATATCTAGCAAACGAAAACATAATAAAGAATAGTCAGCACGGATTTCAGAAGGGAAGGTCATGCTTGACCAATCTTATTACATACGAACATACAAATTAAGAGCAGGAGTAGGCCATTCAGCCCCTCGAGCCTGCTCTGCCATTTGATAAGATCATGGCAGATCTGATTGTGACCTCAACCCGACCCCATTGAATTCTTTGAAAAATTACATAGAACATAATTCTACATAGAATGTCTCGATTCTGGAACGGTCCCAGTGGATTGGAAGGTAACAAAGGTTACCCCGCTATTCAAGAAGGGAGTGAGAGAGAAAACAGGGAACTACAGACCAGTTAGCCTGACATCAGTCGTCGGGAAAATGCTGGAATCCATTATTAAGGAAGTGGTAACAGGGCACTTAGAAAATCATAAAATGATCAGGCAGAGTCAACATGGTTTTATGAAAGGGAAATCGTGTTTGACAAATCTATTAGAGTTCTTTGAGGATGTAACAAGCAGGGGAGATAAAGGGGAACCAGTGGATGTCGTATATTTGTATTTTCAAAAGGCATTCGATAAGATGCCACATAAAAGGTTGTTACACAAGATAAGGGCTCATGGTGTTGGGGGTAATATATTAGCATGGATAGAGGATTGGTTAATGGACAGAAAACAGAGAGTAGGGATAAACGGGTCATTTTCAGGTTGGCAGGCTGTAACTAGTGGGGTACCGCAGGGATCAGTGCTTGGGCCTCAGCTATTTACAATCTATATTAATGACTCAGATGAAGGGACCGAGTGTAATGTATCCAATTCTGCTGATGATACAAAGCTAGGTGGGAAAGTAAGCTGTGAGGGGGACACAGAGTCTGCAAAGGGATATAAACAGGTTAAGTGAGGGGGCAAGAAGGTGGCAGATGGAGTATAATGTGGGGAAATGTGAGGTTATTCACTTTGGTAGGAAGAATAGAGAAACAGAATATTGTTAAATGGTGAGAAACTATTAAATGTTGGTGTCCAGAGAGACTTGGGTGTTCTCGTACAAGAAACACAGAAAGTTAGCATGCAGGTACAGCAGGCAATTAGGAAAGCAAATGGCATGTTGATTTTTATTGCAAGGGGGTTGGAGCACAAGAGTAAGGAAGTCTTACTAGAATTGTACAGGGCTTTGGTGAGACGTCACTTGGAGTACTGAGTACAGTTTTGGTCTCCTTATCTAAGGAAGGATATACTTGCCTTAGAGGCGGTGCAATGAAGGTTCACTAGATTAATTCCTGGGATGGGAGGATGAAGAGAGGTTGAGTAGAATGGGCCTATACTCTCTGGAGTTCAGAAGAATAAGAGGCGATTTGGGAACTAAATATACCGGGTTATAAGGTCTACAGGAGAGATAGGGAAAATGGAAGAGGGGGAGGAGTAGCCTTAATGATTCGAGATTAAATCACTTCAATGATGAAGGAGGATATAACGAGAGGTAAGCAGCCAACAGAGACCTTATGGGTTGAATTGAGAAATAGGAAAGGATCTAAGACTATAGTGGGAGTTGTGTATAGGAGCCCTGGCAGCAGCTCTGAAGTGCTAGATTGTATAAATGCAGAGATTAGACAAGCGTGTAAGAAAGGCATAGTGGTCTTAATGGGAGACTTTAACCTTCACATAGATTGGGAAAAGCAGACTAGCAACTGTCAGAAAGGTAGTGAATTTCTTGAGTGTGTCCGGGATAGTTTTCTGCAGCAGTATGTCCTGGAGGCAACAAGGGGGCAAGCCATACTAGATTTAGTAATGAGTAATGAACCAGATTTAGTTAACAGCTTAACTGTGCGTGAACATCTATCCAATAGTGATCATAACATGATCGAGTTCAATGTAGTGTTTGAAAGGGAAAAAAGTGAATCAGCTGCTAAGATTCTAGACTTGGGCAAGGCCGACTTCAATGGGATGAGACAGAGACTGTCCACAGTAAACTGGGCAAATCTGTTAATGGGTAAAACGACTGATGATCAGTGGGAAATGTTTAAAGAAACATTTAACGTGATACAGAATCGGTTTATACCCCTGAGGGGCAAGAACTCTACTTGCCAAAAAAAACAGCCATGGACAACTAAAGAGGTAAGGGACAGTGTAAGACATAAGGAAAGGGCATACAAAAAGGCAAAAAATGGCACAGATCCTGGCGAATGGGAAAGATACAAAGATCAACAAAGGGTCACAAAACAGATAGTAAGAGCTACAAAAAGAGAGTATGAAAAGAAACTCGCAAGGGATATCAAAACCAATACGAAGAACTTTTATAGTTATATTAGGAAAAAGAGGGTGGTCAGGAGCAGTGTTGGCCCCTTAAAAACTGAAAGTGGGGATATTGTCATTGACAATGGAGAAATGGTGGACATGTTGAATAATTACTTTGCGTCAGTATTTACAGTAGAAAAAGAGGATAGCATGCCGGAAATCCCAAGAAAACTAATATTGAATCGGGGACAGGGACTCAATAAAATTAACGTAAGTAAAGCAACAGTAATGAAGAAAATAATAGCACGAAAGAGTGACAAATCCCCGGGACCAGATGGTTTCCATCCCAGGGTTTTAAAGGAAGTAGGTGAGCACATTGCGGATGCCCTAACTATAATCTTTCAAAGTTCTCTAGATTCAGGAACTGTCCCTCTAGATTGGAAAATTGCACATGTCACTCCGCTTTTTAAGAAAGGAGAGAGAGGGAAACCAGGGAATTATAGACCAGTTAGCCTAACATCTGTTGTGGGGAAATTGCTGGAGTCTATAATTAAGGATAGGGTGACTGAACACCTCGAGAATTTTCAGTTAATCAGAGAGAGCCAGCATGGATTTGTGAAAGGTCGGTCGTGCCTGACAAACCTGATTGAATTTTTTGAAGAGGTGACTAAAGTAGTGGACAGGGGAATGTCAATGGATGTTATTTATATGGACATCGAGAAGGCATTTGATAAGGTCCCACATAAGAGACTGTTAGCTAAGATAGAAGCCCATGGAATCGAGGGAAAAGTATGGACTTGGTTAGGAAGTTGGCTGAGCGAAAGGCGACAGAGAGTAGGGATAATGGGTAAGTACTCACATTGGCAGGATGTGACTAGTGGAGTCCCGCAGGGATCTGTCTTGGGGCCTCAGTTATTCACAATATTTATTAACGACTTAGATGAAGGCATAGAAAGTCTCACATCTAAGTTTGCCGATGGCACAAAAATTGGTGGCATTGTAAGCAGTGTAGATGAAAACATAAAATTACAAAGCAATATTGATAGATTAGGTGAATGGGCAAAACTGTGGCAAATGGAATTCAACGTAGACAAATGTGAGGTCATCCACTTTGGATCAAAAAAGGATAGAACAGGGTACTTTCTAAATGGTAAAAAGTTAAAAACAGTGGATGTCCAAAGGGACCTCAGGGTTCAGGTACATAGATCATTGAAGTGTCATGAACAGGTGCAGAAAATAATCAAGAAGGCTAATGGAATGTTGGCCTTTATATAGAATCATAGAATCATAGAAGTTACAACATGGAAACAGGCCCTTCGGCCCAACATGTCCATGTCGCCCAGTTTATACCACTAAGCTAGTCCCAATTGCCTGCACTTGGCCCATATCCCTCTATACCCATCTTACCCATGTAACTGTCCAAATGCTTTTTAAAAGACAAAATTGTACCCGCCTCTACTACTGCCTCTGGCAGCTCGTTCCAGACACTCACCACCCTTTGAGTGAAAAAATTGCCCCTCTGGACCCTTTTGTATCTCTCCCCTCTCACCTTAAATCTATGCCCCCTCGTTATAGACTCCCCTACCTTTGGGAAAAGATTTTGACTATCGACCTTATCTATGCCCCTCATTATTTTATAGACTTCTTTAAGATCACCCCTTAACCTCCTACTCTCCAGGACGAGAGTACAAGGAGGCAGAAGTTATGCTGCAGCTATACAAAACCCTGGTTAGACCGCACCTGGAGTACTGTGAGCAGTTCTGGGCACCGCACCTTCGGAAGGACATATTGGCCTTGGAGGGAGTGCAGCGTGGGTTTACTAGAATGATACCCGGACTTCAAGGGTTAAGTTACGAGGAGAGATTACACAAATTGGGGTTGTATTCTCTGGAGTTTCGAAGGTTAAGTGGTGATCTGATCGAAGTTTATAAGATATTAAGGGGAACAGATAGGGTGGATAGAGAGACAATATTTCCACTGATTGGGGATTTTAGGAGTAGGGGGCACAGTCTAAAAATTAGAGCCAGACCTTTCAGGAATGAGATTACAAAACATTTCTACACACAAGGGGTTGTAGAAGTTTGGAACTCTCTTCCGCAAACGACAATTGATACTAGCTCAATTGCTAAATTTAAATCTGAGATAGATAGTTTTTTAGCAACCAAAGGTATTAAGGGCTATGGGCCAAAGGCAGGAATATGGAATTAGAGCACAGATCAGCCATGATCTTATCAAATGGCGGAGCAGGCATGAGGGGCTGAATGGCCTACTCCTGTTCCTATTTTCCTATCTCATTCAAACATGTAAAATTATGAGAGGGCTTGACAGGGTAAATGCTGAGAGATTATTTCCCCTGGCTAGAGAGTCTAGGACTAGGGGGCATAGTCGTAGAATAAGGGATCGGCCATTCAAGACTGAGATGAGGAGGAGTTTCTTCACGCAGAGGGTTGTAAATCTTTGGAATTCTCTCCCCCAGAGGGCTGTGGATGCTCATTCAATAAATATATTCAAGACTGGGATCGATAGATTTTTGGACTCTCAGGGAATCAAGTGATATGGGGATCGGGCCGGAAAGTGGAGTTGAGGTTGAAGATCAGCCATGATCTGATTGAATGGCGGAGCAGGCTCGAGGGGCCGATTGGCCTACTCCTGCTCCTATTTCTTATGTTCTTATGTTCTTATCATCCAAGCAGTGTGTGGCCCCCTTATTCTTCCTACCAAAATCTACCACCTCACACTGATCTATATTGAAATACATTTGCCAATTACACGCCCATTCTGCAAGTTCATTAATGTCTTCCTGCATTTTGTCGCAGTCCTCCTCGGTATTAACTATACCCCCAATTTCATGTCGTCCACAAATTTTGAAATTGTACTTCCGATTCCTGAGTCCAAATCGTTGATGTAAATGGTGAACAACAGTGGTCCCAGCACCGATCCCTGGGGAACACCACTTCCCACCTTCTGCCAGTCTGGGTACCTACCCTTAACCCCTACTCTCTGTTTTCGGTTTTGTAGCCAGCTTGCTATCCATTCTGCTACCTGTCCCCTGACTCCACATGCTCTGACCTTAGACATGAGTCCACAATGCAGTACCTGATCGAAGGCCTTTTGAAAATCTAAATATATTACATCTACTACATTACCCTCATCTACCCTTTCTGTTACATCTTCAATAAGGGGGCCATTTACTGCTTGGAAAGTAGGAGTCTAAATGGGGCAGAGGAGCAGAGGGATCTAGGGGTGCAGATACACAAATCACTAAAAGTAGTGACGCAGGTTCATAAGGCATAAAAAAGCAAACAAAAAGAGGCAAACCAAGCACTGGGGTTCATTTCTAGAGGGATAGAATTGAAAAACAGGGAAGTTATGTTAAACTTGTATAGAACCTTGGTTAGACCACACTTGGAGCACTGTGAACAGTTCTGGTCTCCATATTATAAAAAGGATATAGAGGCACTGGAGAAGGTGCAAAAAGGATTTCCTAGGATGATGCCAGAACTGAGAGGTTATACCCATCAGGAAAGATTGAGCAGTCTGGGGCTCTTTTCTCTAGAAAAGAGAAGATTGAGGGGTGACCCAATAGAGGTCTTAAAGATAATGAAAGGGTTTGATAGGGTAGACGTAGAGAAAATATTTCCACTTGTGGGGAGACCAGAACTACGGGCTATAAATATAAAATAGTCATTAATAAATCCAATAGGGAATTCAGAAGAAACTTCTTTACCCAGAGAGTGGTGAGAATGTGGAACTCGCTCCCACAAGGAATAGTTGAGGTGACTAACATAGATACATTTAATAAGAACATAAGGAATAGGAGCAGGAGTAGACCATGCAACCCCTCGAGCCTGCTCCACCATTCAATCAGATCAAGACTGATCTTCGACCTCAACTCCACTTTCCCGCCCAATCCCCATATCCCTCGATTCCCCCAGAGTCCAAAAATCTATCGATCTCAGCCTTGAATATACTCAATGACTGAGCATCCACAGCCCTCTGGGGTGGAGAATTCCAAAGAATAACAACCCTCTGAGTGAAGAAATTCCTCCCCATCTCAGTCTTAAATGGCCGACCCCTTATCCTGAGACTAAGCCCCCTAGTTCTAGACTCTCCAGCCAGGGGAAACAATCTCTCAGCATTTACCCTGTCAAGCCCTCTCATAATTTTACATGTTTGAATGAGATAGGAACATAGGAACAGGAGTAGGCCATTCAGCCCCTCGTGCCTGCTCCGCCATGAGAAGATCATGGCTGATCTGTGATCTAACTCCATATTCCTGCCTTTGGCCCATATCCCTTAATACCTTTGGTTGCCAAAAAGCTTTCTATCTCAGATTTAAATTTAGCAATTGAGCTAGTATCAATTTGTGTAATCTCTCCTCTTAACTTAACCCTTGAAGTCCGGGAATCATTCTAGTAAACCTACGCTGCACTCCCTCCAAGGCACTTACCCTGTCAAGCACTCTCAGAATCTGATATGAGATCACCTCTCATTCTTCTAAACTCCAGACAGTATAGGCCCATTCTACTCAATCTCCTCTCATAGGACAACCCTCTGAACCCTATTTTTAAGATAATGAAAGGCTTTGATAGGGTAGATGTAGAGAAATGGTGGGGAGTCCAAAACTAGAGGTCATAAAATAAAAATAGTCATTAATAAATCCAACAAAGAATTCAGGAGAAACTTCTTTACCCAAAGAGTGGAAAGAATGTGGAACTCACTCCCTCAAGAAGTGGTTGAGGCAAATGGCGTAGATGAATTTAAGGCAAAGCTAGATAAACACATGATGGAGAAAGGGATAGAAGAATAGGCTGATAGGTTTGCCGAATGACCTGTTTCTGTGCTCAATGTAACTGGCACAGAATGACCGGCACTATTTATTCTTCAGTTGCCCCTGTTCCTGTGTTTATTGTTTATTTACTCCTATTCCTGGCATTTATTGTTTATTTACCCCTTTTCCCAGTGTTTATTGTTTATTTACCCCTGTTCTCGGTATTTATTGTTTATTTACCCCTGTTCCCGGTATTTATTGTTTATTTTCCCCTGTTCCCAGTGTTTATTGTTTATTTACCCTGTTCCTGGTATTTATTGTTTATTTGCAACCGTTCCCAGTATTTATTTTTTATTTGCCCCTGTTCCCGGTGTTTATTGTTTATTTGCCCCTGTTCATGGTGTTTATTGTTTATTTGCCCCTGTTCCCGGTGTTTATTGTTTATTTACCCATGTTCCCGGTATTTATTGTTTATTTACCCCTGTTCCCGGTATTTATTGTTTATTTGCCCCTGTTCCTGGTGTTTATTGTTTATTTACCCTGTTCCTGGTATTTGTTGTTTATTTGCAACCGTTCCCGGTATTTATTGTTAATTTGCCCCTGTTCCCGGTGTTTATTGTTTATTTGCCCCTGTTCCCGGTGTTTATTGTTTATTTGCCCCTGTTCCCAGTATTTATTGTTTATTTGCCCCTGTTCCTGGTGTTTATTGTTTATTTGCCCCTGTTCCCGGTATTTATTGTTAATTTGCCCCTGTTCCCGGTGTTTATTGTTTATTTACCCTGTTCCTGGTATTTATTGTTTTTATGCCCCTGTTCCCGGCGTTTATTCTTTATTTACCCTGTTCCTGTTGTTTATTGTTTATTCACCCCTGTTCCCAGTGTTTATTGTTTATTTACCCCTGTTCCCAGTATTTATTGTATATTTAGCCCTGTTCCCGGTGTTTATTATTAATTTGCCCCTGTTCCTGGTGTTTATTGTTTATTTACCCGGTTCTTGGTGTTTATTGTTTATTTGCCCCTGTTCCCGGTATTTATTGTTCATTTACCCTGTTCCTGGTATTTATGGTTTATTTGTCCCTGTTGCCGGTGTTTATTGTTTATTTACCCTGTTCCTGGTATTTATTGTTTATTTGTCCCTGTTCCCGGTGTTTATTGTTTATTTACCCTGTTCCTGGTATTTATTGTTTATTTGTCCCTGTTCCCGATATTTATTGTTTATTTACCCTGTTCATTGCGTTTATTGTTTATTTGCCTCTGTTCCCGGTATTTATTGTTTATTTACCCTGTTCCTGGTATTTATTGTTTATTTGCCCCTGTTCCCGGTGTTTATTGTTTATTTACCCTGTTCCTGGTATTTATTGTTTATTTGTCCCTGTTTCCGGTATTTATTGTTTATTTACTCTGTTCCCAGTATTTATTGTTTATTTGCAACCGTTCCAGGTATTTATTATTTATTTGCCCCTGCTCCCGGTGTTTATTGGCCCCTGTTCCTGGTGTTTATTGTTTATTTACCCTGTTCCTGGTGTTTATTGTTTATTTATCCCTGTTCCTGGTGTTTATTGTTTATTTGTCCCTGTTCCTGGTGTTTATTGTTTATTTGCCCCTGTTCCCAGTGTTTATTGTTTATTTACCCTGTTCCTGGTATTTGTTGTTTATTTGCAACCGTTCCCGGTATTTATTTTTTATTTGCCCTGTTCCCGGTATTTATTGTTTATTTACTCTGTTCCTGGTGTTTATTGTTTATTTACCCGGTTCCTGGTATTTATTGTTTATTTACCCTGTTCCCGGTATTTATTGTTTATTTACTCTGTTCCTGGTGTTTATTGTTTATTTTCCCATGTTCCCAGTGTTTATTGTTTATTTGCCCCTGTTCCTGGTATTTATTGTTTATTTGCCCCTGTTCCTGGTGTTTATTGTTTATTTACCCATGTTCCGGTGTTTATTGTTTATTTGCCCCTGTTCCCGGTGTTTATTGTTTATTTGCCCCTGTTCCCGGTGTTTATTGTTTATTTGCCCCTGTTCCTGGTATTTATTGTTTATTTGCCCCTGTTCCCGGTGTTTATTGTTTATTTACCCTGTTCCTGGTATTTATTGTTTATTTGCCCCTGTTCCCGGTGTTTATTGTTTATTTGCCCCTGTTCCTGGTATTTATTGTTTATTTGCCCCTGTTCCCGGTGTTTATTGTTTATTTGCCCCTGTTCCTGGTATTTGTTGTTTATTTGCCCCTGTTCCTGGCATTTATTGTTTATTTGCCCCTGTTACCAGTGTTTATTGTTTATTTACCCATGTTCCGGTGTTTATTGTTTATTTGCCCCTGATCCCTGTGTTTATTATTTATTTACCTCTGTTCCTGGTGTTTATTGTTTATTTACCCCTGTTCCTGGTGTTTATTGTTTATTTGCCCCTGTTCCTGGTATTTATTGTTTATTTGCCCCTGTTCCTGGTGTTTATTGTTTATTTGCCCCTGTTCCCAGTAATTGTTGTTTATTTACCCCTGTTCCTGGTGTTTATTGTTTATTTGCCCCTGTTCCCGGTATTTATTGTTTATTTGCCCATGTTCCCAGTGTTTATTATTAATTTGCCCCTGTTCCCGGTGTTTATTGTTTATTTACCCCTGTTCCTGGTGTTTATTATTTATTTACCTCTGTTCCTGTTGTTTATTGTTTATTTACCCCTGTTCCTGGTATTTATTGTTTATTTGCCCCTGTTCCTGGTATTTATTGTTTATTTGCCCCTGTTCCTGGTATTTGTTGTTTATTTGCCCCGGTTCCCGGCATTTATTGTTTATTTGCCCCTGTTCCCGGTGTTTATTATTAATTTAGCCCTGTTCCCGGTGTTTATTGTTTATTTACCCATGTTCCCGGTATTTATTGTTTATTTACCCCTATTCCCGGTATTTATTGTTCATTTGCCCATGTTCCCAGTGTTTATTGTTTATTTGCCCCTGTTCCTGGTATTTATTGTTTATTTGCCCCTGTTCCCGGTGTTTATTGTTTATTTACCCTGTTCCTGGTATTTATTGTTTATTTGCCCCTGTTCCTGGTGTTTATTGTTTATTTGCCCCTGATCCCTGTGTTTATTATTTATTTACCTCTGTTCCTGGTGTTTATTATTTATCTACCCCTGTTCCTGGTGTTTATTGTTTATTTGCCCCTGTTCCTGGTATTTATTGTTTATTTGCCCCTGTTCCCGGTGTTTATTGTTAATTTGCCCCTGTTCCCGGTGTTTATTGTTTATTTACCCCTGTTCCCGGTATTTATTGTTAATTTGTCCCTGTTCCCGGTGTTTATTGTTTATTTACCCTTGTTCCCTGTGTTTATTGTTTATTTACCCCTGTTCCCAGTGTTTATTGTTCATTTACCCCTGTTCCCGGTGTTTATTTGCCCCTGTTCCTGGCGCTTATTGTTTATTTTCCCTGTTCCTGGTATTTATTATTTATTTGCCCCTGTTCCCGGTATTTATTGTTTATTTACCCCTGTTCCTGGTGTTTATTGTTTAATTGCCCCTGTTGCTGGTATTTATTACTTTGCATCAGTATTTACAGTAGAGGAAGAGGATAGCGTGACAGACACCCCAAGGAAAGTAATTTTCAGTCAGGCACAGGGACTCACCATAATTAACGTAAGCTAATTAACAGTAATGGAGAAAATAATGGCATTAAAGAGTGACAAATCCCCAGGACCAGATGGTTTCCATCCCAGGGTTTTAAAGGAAGTAGGTGAGCACATTGCAGAAACCCTAACTATAATCTTCCAAAGTTGTCTTGATTCAGGAACCGTTCCTTTAAATTGGAAAATTGCACATGTCACTCCATTATTTAAGAATTGTAAACAATTTTACAACACCAAGTTATAGTCCAGCAATTTTATTTTAAATTCACAAGCTAATTTAAAATAAAATTGCTGGACTATAACTTGGTGTTGTAAAATTGTTTACAATTGTCAACCCCAGTCCATCACCGGCATCTCCACACCATTATTTAAGAACAGTGAGAGAGGGAAACAGAGAATTATAGACCAGTTAGCCAACATCTGTTGTCGGAAAATTACTGGAGTCTATAATTAAGAATAGAGTGACTGAACACTTGAAATGTTCAGCTGATCAGGGAGAGCCAGCATGGATTTGTGAAAGGTAGGTCATACCTGACGAACCTGATTGAATTTTTTGAAGAGGTGACTAAAGTAGTGGACAGGGGAATGTCTATGGATATTGTTTATATGGACTTCCAGAAGGCATTCGATAGTCTATTCTTTAGTCACCTGTTCCAGGTGTTTATTCCTTAGTCTTCCCTGTTCTATTTGTTTATTCCGGTTGCCCCATTCCCGGTGTTTATTCTTTAGTCGCCTGTCCCTGGTGTTTATTCTGTAGTTACCGCTATACCCGGTGTTTATTCTTTAATTGCCCCTGTTCCAGGTGTTTATTCTTTAATTGCCCCTGTTCCAGGTGTTTATTCTTTAATTGCCCCTGTTCGAGGTGTTTATTCTTTAATTCACCCTGTTCTGGGTGTTTCTTATTTACCCGGCTCCCGGTGTTTATTCTGTATTTCACCCTGTTCCGGGTGTTTATTATTTACCCCGCTCCCGGTGTTTATTCCGTAATGCATCCTGTTCCATGTGTTCATTCTTTAATTCACCCTGTTCCGGGTGTTTATTATTTACCCCGCTCCCGGTGTTTATTCTGTAATTCACCCAGTTCATGGTGTTTATTATTGCCACGTTCCGGGTGTTTATTCTGTACTTGCCCTGTTCCCGGTGTTTATTCTTTAATTCACCCTGTTCCCGGGTTTATTCTTTACCATGTTCCCGGTGTTTATTATTTCCTCACCGTGTTCCGGGTGTTTATTCTTTAATTCACCCGGTTCCCGGTGTTTATTTAATTCACCCTGTTCCCGCATGCGCAGAATACACGAATCCCGGTCGCGGGAGAACTACATTTCCCACAATGCCGCTGTGGAGCGGGAGCGCGGTGTTTCCGGTATCCATGGAGACGGGGCCTAGCGGGGAAGGCGGCCCCGACGAGTTTGTGGCCGCGGGCAGCATGACGGAGGAGTCAGCCGGAGAGCAGGGGGCCGGGCGCAGGCTGCGGGAGTTGCCGGAGGCCGGAGAGCAGGGGGCCGGGCGCAGGCTGCGGGAGTTGCCGGAGGCCGGAGAGCAGGGGGCCGGGCGCAGGCTGCGGGAGTTGCCGGAGGCCGGAGAGCAGGGGGCCGGGCGCAGGCTGCGGGAGTTGCCGGAGGCCGCACAGGCCGGGGTGCGCTCGGGGGTGGCGGTGCCTTCGCTCGCCCGGTGCCTGGAGGAGCTGCTGCTCAACAGCCTGGCGGCCGGTTGCGGCTGCGCGGCGGCCCGGGTGGGGGCTGAGGCCGGGCGCGTGCAGGTGGCGGATAACGGGGCCGGCCTGGAGCGCGCGGCCCTGGAGCTGGCGGGCACGCGCTATTACAGCCGCGGGGGCGAGCCGGGGGAGTGGGGGCCCGGGCCCGGGCCTGGGGGTCGCGGCGAGGCTCTGGCCAGCATCGCGCACCTGTCGGGCCTGCTGGAGATCGTGAGCCGGCCGCAGCGCGGCTCGGGCCGCACCTGGGTGAAGTTATTCCGCGAGGGGCAGGCGGGGCCGGTGTACGAGGCCGAGACCGGGAGGCCCAGCCCCGGCACCACCGTCACCGTCTGCAACCTCTTCTACCGGCTGCCGGTGAGGCGGCGCCGCCTGGGCCGGCCCCTGGAGTGGGAGCAGATCCGCCGCCGGGTCGAGGCCCTCAGCCTCCTGCATCCGGGCGTCTCCTTCACCGTGCGGGACGAGGCCTCCGCCACAGCCGGGGGCTCGCTGGTGGTCAGGCTGCCCAAAGCCAGAGGCCTGCAGGCCCGCTTTGCGCAGATCTACGGCCCGCAGAAGGCGGCGGCACTGGGCCGCGTCCAGCACTCGAGCGGCGGCTTCCAGCTGAACGGCTTCGTCAGCCGCTGGGGTCACCACAGCAAGGCCCGGCGCCTGGTGTTCGTCAGCGGCCGGCTGGTGCTGAAAACCCGCATCCACAAGCAGCTGGACTCCCTGCTCAGGCGGCACAGCCTGATCTGTAGGCCCGGGCCTCGGGGCGCCCCTGACCTACAGCCCGTCTATATCATCAACATCCACTGCCACCCTGGCCAGTACGATGCCTGCTGGGAGCCCGGCCGCACCCTGCTGGAGTTCACCGCCTGGGACCTGCTGCTGATTTGCCTGGAGGAGGGAATCCGGGCCTTCCTGCTGCGGGAGGGGTTGCTGGTGGAGCCCACAGAGGAGCAGGGTCCTGCCCGGGAAGCCGAAAGTGCACAGGCCACTGTCAGCACAGGCCTTGGGCTCTCGCACGATAGGGCAGCAGTGCAGTCCATGTCAGTGCATCGGCAGGTGTTTGCAAAGTGTCAGGCTGTAGGCCCGGAGATCCCCAAGTGGGAGGCAGACACTGAGCCCGGTGATGCTCACTCTCGGGGGGAGGCTACAATCAGGAAGGCCCGGGTGTCTTGTGGTGAGGATGGAATTCTAGCAGTGCCGGCCTTGCACCTTGTAGAATGTGGTCTACTCACCACAGAAGCCCCAAGGCACAGCCTTTGTCCTGCTGGTCAGGAGGTAGCTGCTTGTGGCAATTCCCTGTTGGAAGAGCAGAGAAGCATCTCCCTCAGGGACCTGAGTACGTCTGCCAGCCCTGAGATACAACCAGTAGAGCTGGCACAGCCCGGCAGAGTCAGTGCGAGCACAGGGGGAGATGGAATTTACCAGCTTGCAGCTGCCTATGAGAGCGAGAGGGAGAGTCCATCACAAGAGTGGGTGCAGGAGGGGGAGGAGGAGCTGGAAGGGGGAGTGGAGCTACATGGGGCGCAGGCGGGGGAGATGGGGGCATGTGGGGCGCAGGCGGGGGAGATGGGGGCATGTGGGGCGCAGGCGGGGGAGATGGGGGCATGTGGGGCGCAGGCGGGGGAGATGGGGGCATGTGGGGCGCAGGCGGGGGAGATGGGGGCATGTGGGGCGCAGGCGGGGGAGATGGGGGCATGTGGGGCGCAGGCGGGGGAGATGGGGGCATGTGGGGCGCAGGCGGGGGAGATGGGGGCATGTGGGGCGCAGGCGGGGGAGATGGGGGCATGTGGGGCGCAGGCGGGGGAGATGGGGGCATGTGGGGCGCAGGCGGGGGAGATGGGGGCATGTGGGGCGCAGGCGGGGGAGATGGGGGCATGTGGGGCGCAGGCGGGGGAGATGGGGGCATGTGGGGCGGGGGAGATGGGGGCATGTGGGGCGGGGGAGATGGGGGCATGTGGGGCGGGGGAGATGGGGGCATGTGGGGCGGGGGAGATGGGGGCATGTGGGGCGCAGGCGGTTGGGCTGCCACTGGGTGTCACAGGTCTCATTACCCACATTGTCCCCGGGAAACTGAAAGACCCAGAGGCTGGAAGAGGAAACTCTTCAGATTGGGGCCGTGTCTGTCGTCCTGGCCCAGTGAGTGCCTGGGATATTGTTAGTGAGAGGATGAAAAAGGGAGATGGACAGCTCATGTCTGGTGACAGAGCACTTTCGAATGCTGCTTGGGAACGGGTGAGAGCTTTTCCCCAAGAGTCCGTGACTGACTGTCAGAGAATTCATGGTACCTGGCAGTACCATAATCACTCTGGGAGCTCTGCTGAATCAGCGACTACATCTGGGAAGAAAAATTTACTAAAAGATCTCGGTGATTCAGAGTACAGAAATCCTGCCAATTGTGAACCTGTCTGTTGTCAGGCTAGATTCCACAGGAAACTGAGCATGTCTCTAATAACTGGCTCACTGGATGTATTTAGGAGAAACTACGGGAAGATAAGTGATGAGCAGGACAGAGGATTCTCCTCTCAACATGCTGAGGCCATTCAGCACAGTACTGATGATCCAGCCACGAGACCATCAGTAGATAGTGTGACAGTAACTAAGGGAGCAGAGAGTCTGTACCAGATCCCAGGTACAAAATCGGCTAGTTACCAAAGTGAGAGCTTACGGCTCGGCCAGTGTGATTGTGGTGGGTTTTTAAGGAGTTCGTGTTGTGACGGAACTTGCTTGGCAGTCGGTCGTGTGGCCAAAGGACGGGCCAGCCTGATTACACTGCCTGGTTATTCACAAGCCAAGAAACCCTTTCTAGTTGCCAAGGAGCCTCTAAGAACCCTGGCTGCAAAGTTGTCCAGATTAAAGGACCTTAAAAAAGGAGAGTCTACTGAAGAGAAGAGTGAGAGGTCCAAGGCGGGGAGTCCCGTGGGCCAATGCCAACCTCGCCACAGTCACAAGGACCTTCTGCAGCCCAATCAGAACTCTGTCAAATGTGCATCTCCAGAGCCAATCTGCTCGGCAGGCCAGGTGATCTCAGAAAACTGTGCCCTTGGGGCGAAGGTGGCAGGAGAGGATTTGCAGGCAAGCAATGCTGGTGTCCATGGGACGGTTAACGGGGGGACTTGTTCAGATAACTTGTGCTGCTGTACCACCGATGAAAGGACAGGAAATGGAACTGTAACTGCATCTGAGGTGGATGTTGGTGACAGAGCAAGTGATGGGAACTTGAACCCACCTGTGAAAGATTCTGTGGCCACTCGGAAGGAGTCAGACCCTGTTTGTGTTCACACTAAATCAATACTTGCTGGACAGTTACCAGAAGATTCTGTAGAGACCTGTAAAGATCAGAGTGATGCATTGAAAGACTGGCTGCAGTACTTTGATGGATCCCTGGGGAAGATGGTGTATGTAAACAGCGTGACTGGATTGAGTAGCTATGACGTTCCACCAGAGGCCCAGGCACAGGCCGCTTGCATAAAGGACTTCACAACAATGGCAGTTAATGTCCTCACTAAGACTGGTGAGTGTTTTACAGAAATGTAGAGGCATCACTTTCCACCCCTGGAAAAACTATTCCCATCTTCCCCCAAACTCGGGTGCCCTCTCATTCTAACCCTTTCCTCCTCTGGCATGCCACCCACAATGACTACCAATTTCTTCCATATCTGTCTCGCCTCCCCTCATCTCTGTCCCCCGAGGGTCTCCCACCCACATTGTTCCCACCTGGTACTACAGCCACTTTTGCAGCCTGGCATCTGCAGGCCGTATTGTTGAAAGCACTTGGCAGTCAGGTGGCCTGGCTGTCCATCAGCAGATTGTGCTGAACCGTCATTCTCTCTCTGTACAACTGCCTATGCCCCAAGGGCATCCTGGAGAGCAGAGACAATGGCCAACGCCTCAACAACAAACTGACTCCTCAGAACTCCCTACTCCTACACCTTAGACTCAAAATAGGACTCAACATGCATGAACTCGTGGACTTTTAAAATCCAAAATTGAGGTCTTCTGCATAATTTCCTCCTTTTAATTGCCCCTCAACTCGTCCTCCTACCTCGACTCTCAGCTCTTCCTTCTGCCCTCCGGCCAACTGAGCCCTTACCCTTGCCAACCTCTGCTTATCCTCCCCAACACCCATTTGGCACACACCTCACCGATGAAGTCTATTATCTGCTCCCTCTATTCGCTTGCTTCCAAGCTTCTTCCCAACTTCATCTCCTCAGCTCTGAGCTTGCTAATATTATTTACTTGTTTCTGTTCTCTGATACTGACCCAGCCTCCTTCAACACCATCATTATTGACCTCAGACCTTCATTTTAGAATCATAGAAAGGTTATGACACGGAAGGAGGCCATTTGGCCCATCGAGTCCGTGCCGGCTCCATGCAAGAGCAATCCAGCTAGTCCCATTCCCCCACCCTATCCCCGTAGCCCTGCAAATGTTTTCCTTTCAAGTACTTATCCAGTTCCCTTTTGAAAGCCATGATTGAATCTGCCTCCATCACCCCCTTGGGCAGTGCATTCCAGATCCTAACCACTCGCTGTGTAAAAAAGTTTTTCCTCATGTCACCTTTGGTTCTTTTGAAAATCACCTTAAATCTATGTCCTCTGGTTCTTAACCCTTCTGCCAATGGGAACAGTTTCTCTCTATCTACTCTGTCTCGACTCTTCATGATTTTGAATACCTCTATCAAATCTCTTCTCGACCTTCTCTGTTCCAAGGAGAACAATCCCAGCTTCTCCGGTCCATCCTTGTAACTAAAGTCCCTCACCCCTGGAATCATTCTAGTAAATCTCTTCTGCACCCTCTCTTTCACATCTTTCCTAAAGTGCGGTGCCCAGAACTGGACACAATACTCCAACTGTAGCCGAACCAGTGTTTTATAAAGGTTCATCATGACTTCCTTGCTTTTGTACTCTATGCCTCTATTTATAAAGCCCAGGATCCCATATGCTTTTTTAACCACTTTCTCAACCTGCCCTGCCACCTTCAATGATTTATGTACATATACCCCCAGATCTCTCTGTTCTTGTACCCCTTTAGAATTGTGCCCTCTAGTTTGTTTATATTGCCTCTCCTTACTCTTCCTACCGAAATGTATCACTTCGCATTTTACTGTGTTAAATTTCATCTGCCACGTGTCCGCCCATTCCACCAGCCTGTCTATATCCTCTTGAAGTCTATCACTATCCTCCTCACTGTTCACTACACTTCCAAGTTTTGTGTCATCTGCAAATTTTGAAATTGTGCCCTGTACACCCAAGTCCAAGTCATTAATATATATCAAAAAAAGCAGTGGTCCCAGCACTGACCCCTGGGGAACACCACTGTACACCTCCCTCCAGTCCGAAAAACAACCGTTCACCACTACTCTCTGTTTCCTGTTCCTTAGCCAATTCTGTATCAATGCTGCCAGTGCCCCATTTATTCTATAGGCTTCAACTTTGATGATAAGCCTATTATGCGGCACTTTATCAAACGCCTTTTGAAAGTCCATATACACCACATCCACCGCATTGCCCTCATCTACCCCCTCTGTTACCTCATCAAAAAACTCTATCAAGTTAGTTAAACACGATTTGCCTTTAACAAATCCTTGCTGGCTTTCCCTAATCAATCCACACTTGTCCAAGTGACTGCTAATTCTGTCTCAGATTATCGTTTCTAAAAGTTTCCCCACCACCTGACTGGCCTGTAGTTGCTGGGTTTATCCTTACACCCTTTTTTGAACAAGGGTGTAACATTTGCAATTCTCCAGTCCTCTGGCACATCCCCATATTCAAGGATGTTTGGAAGATTATGGCCAGTACCTCCGCAATTTCCCCCCTTACTTCCCTCAGCAACCTAGGATGCATCCCATCCGGACCGGGTGACATCTATTTTAAGTACAGCTAGCCTTTCTAGTACCTCCTCTTTATCAATTTTTAGCCCATCCAGTATCTCAACTACATCTTCCTTTACTGAGATTCTGGCAGCATCTTCTTCCTTGGTAAAGACAGATGCAAAGTACTAGTTTAGTACCTCGGCCATCCCCTCTGCCTCCATGAGTAGATCTCCTTTTTCGTCCCTAATCAGCCCCACCCCTCCTCTTACTTCCCGTTTACTGTTTACATGCCTATAGAAAACTTTTGGATTCCCTTTTATGTTGGTCACCAGTCTATTCTCATACTCTCTCTTTGCCCCTCTTATTTCCTTTTTCACTTCCCCTCTACTTTCTATATTCTGCCTGGTTCTCACTTGTGTTATCAACCTGACATCTGTCATACGCCCCTTTTTTCTGCTTCATCTTATTCTCTATCTCTTTTGACATCCAGGGAGCTCTGGCTTTAGTTGCCCTACCTTTCCCCCTCGTGGGAATGTACCCAGACTGTACCTGAACCATCTCTTTAAAGGCCGCCCATTGTTCAATTACAGTTTTGCCTGCCAATCTATGATTCCAATTTACCCGGGCGAAATCTGTTCTCATCCCACTGAAATTGACCCTCCCCCAATTGAGTATTTTTACTTTAGAGTGGTCCATGTCCTTTTCCATAGCTATTCTAAACCTTATGATACTATGATCGCTGTTCCCTAAATGCTCCTCCACTGACACTTGCTCCACTTGGCCCGCCTCATTCCCCAGAACCAAGTCCAGCAATGTCTCCTTCCTCGTTGGGCTGGAAACATACTGGTCAAGAAAGTTCTCCTCAACACATTTCAAAAATTCCTCCCTCTCTTTGCCCCTTATTATTACTATCCAGTCTATATATTAGGATAGTTGAAGTCCCCCATTATTACTACCCTATGGCTTTTGCACCCCTCTGTAATATCCCTGCAGATTTGCTCCTCTATATCCTTCCTACTTGTTGGTCCAATACTGTCCCATCTCTAACCTTCCGTTTCTTTCCAGAGTCCTGGAATGAGTCTGCTTTGCAGCAACTCCTTGTTTGAGACCTTTCAATCTGACCAAGCAACATGCTGTGTGAGCCGGGCTCGCTGTCTCTGCTCGCCCTCCCTGACCCTCCCTTTTGCATTCATTGGCCACCCTACCCTGCTACGTCTGTGCGCAAATTGGCTGCCGCGTTTCCTACATTACAACAGTGACTACCCTTCAAAAGTACTTCATTGATTGCAAAGCGCTTTGGGATGTCCTGAGGTTGTGAACGGCTGTATAAATGCAAGTCTTTCTTTCTTTACGCGTCTCCTCTGTAATTTACCTCTGGTACTGCTGCCTCCTGCTTCCACTCTATTACAAATTTTAGGTCAGTGCTAGATATTCTCTTGGGTTCAGCGTCACCAGTTTCTCCCAGAAGCAGACCCCATGTTCCTTATGATCAGGAGTGTACTGCTCTGCCCAACATCTAGTATTGTGATAGTGTGATTTGCAACTGTGACAACAAAAGCCCTGGTTTAAATGAACTGGATGCCATAACCTCACATGTATGACAGTGTGTATTTTTTCAATCTTCTGAGATGAAACTGATGAACGTTGGTGAGATGAGGTCAATGAAAAATCAAGAACTGGTTTATTTTACAGGTTACATGTGACTGTACAGAGTAGTAATTCTGAATGTTTAACATCTGTAATGCTTCTCATAAGATATAAAACAACAAAGGATGCCTCACTATCCTTGTCAGTGGGTTAACTTAACTTTTCCTGGTTAGCCTTATTGCTGAATCTGACCTGCCCTCTCTAGGCCTAGGTGGCTCTCGTCTCAAGGGGCCTTCCCTCCTGACCATCTCTTTCACCAACCTGTCTGGGACTGACTGAGAACACCTTTACCTGTCCCTTTTGCCCTTTCATTCAACGGGAAGTTGGCAATTTGACCTCTGACCCTGTCCATGCCTGGGGATTGGTCGGTGGAATTACCTGTTGCTGGGTTGGGGCCCCGAGATTCCCCGCTGCTCTCAAAATGAATAGTTTCGTTTAACCCTGAGATGGGACAGGACGGTTCACAGGAAGATCTAAATGAGCTACCATTGTCTCACCTAAAGACATCGATGGACTCAAGGCCAAAGACACACAGGTGCTGGCAGGAGCTATAAAGGATGGGCAGAGGAAAGTTTGCTTAATCCAGGGTTTAAGGCCACATGAGTAACAACTAAGGTCCATAAACTAGGAATATAAGATAGTAATAAATCCAGTCGGAAATTCAGGAGAAACTTCTTTACCCAGAGAGTGGTGAGAATGTGGAACTCACTACCACAAGGAGTAGTTGAGACAAATAGATGCATTTAAGGGGAAACTAGATAAACACATGAGGGAGAAAGGAATAGAAGGATATGCTGATAGGGTGAGATGAAGTAGGGAGGGAGGAGACTCGTGTGGAGCATAAACACCAGCATAGACCAGTTGGGCCGAATGGCCTGTTTCTGTGCTGTAAACTCGATGTAGGTAGTTAGAGAGCGAACACGGGGGAGCTGCGACAGGACTTTCTGCCACATTTCAAATCATAAGGTCAGTATTTGTAATATCTACTTGTTATGTGGGGATGTTCACTTTCAGTTTTGTACATTGTATCAGGTGGTTTGCAGTGATTGAGCTGAAATGTACATGTTTTTTGCCTTGAGTCCATCGACCTCACCAGTTGCTATTACTGGGTGAAGAGACTGGACAACTGCTCAACCCCAAGCTCAGCATTCTCCCCAAATCCTCTCCAAGCCTGCTTTATTCTACTGCTGCAACCCTCCCTCCCCCACTACTGTCAAAACCGCAGTCCATGTCCTGGTCACTGAGATGATTAAGAACCAAAGATAAGAACATAAGAAATAGGAGCAGGAGTAGGCCAAACAGCCCCTCGAGCCTGCTCCGCCATTCAATAAGATCATTGCTGATTTTTGGCCTCAACTCCACTTTCCTGCCCAATCCCCATATCCCTTGATTCCCCTAGAGTCCAAAAATCTATTGATCTCAGTCTTGAATATATTCAATGACTCAGCATCCACAGCCCTCTGGGGTAGAGAATTCCAAAGATTCACAACCCTCTGAGTGAAGAAATTCCTCCTCATCTCAGTCCTAAATGGCTGACCCTTATCCTGAGACTATGCCCCCTAGTTCTAGACTCTCCAGCCAGGGGAAACAACTTCTCAGCATTTAACCTGTCAAGCCCCCTCATAATCTAATATGAGATCACCTCTCATTCTTCTAAACTCCAGAGAGTACAGGCCCATTCTACTCAACCTCTCCTCACAGGAAAACCCTTTCATCCCAGGAATTAATCTAGTGAACCTTCGTTGCACCGCCTCCAAGGTAAATATATCCTTCTTTAGATAAGGAGACCAAAACTGTACTCAGTACTCCAGGTGAGGTCTCACCAAAGTCCTGTACAATTGTAGCAAGACATCCTTACCCTTGTACTCCAACCCCCTTGCAATAAAGGCCAACATACCATTTGCTTTCCTAATTGTTTGCTGTACCAGCATGCTAACTTTCTGTGTTTCTTGTAGGAGGACACCCAAATCTCTCTGAACACCTATATTTAATAGTTTCTCACCATTTAAAAAATAATCTGCTTTTCTGTTCTTCCTACCAAAGTGAATAGCCTCACATTTCCCCACATTATACTCCATCTGCCGCCTTCTTGCCCACTCACTTAACCTGTCTATATCCCTTTGCAGACTCTGTGTCCTCCTCACAGCTTACTTTCCCACCTGGCTTTGTATCGTCAGCAAACTTGGATACATTACACTCAGGACCGTTCTAGAATCTAGTGAATGCTGGAAGATCACAACCAATGCATCCACTATTTCTGCAGCCCCCTCTTTTAGACTCTTAGGATGTAGGCCATAAGGTCCAGGGGATTTGCCGGCTTTTAGTCCCATTAGTTTGTCCAGTACTTTTTCTCTACTGATATTAATTGTTTTAAGTTCCTCACTCTCATTTGCCCCTTGCTTCCCCACTATTTCTGGTATGTTTTTTGTTTCTTCTACTGTGATGACAGATACAGAATATTTGTTTAACGTATCTGCCATTTCCTGATTCCCCATTATAATTTCTCCTGTCTCTGCCTCTAAGGGACCAACATTTACTTTTGTTACTTTCTTCCTTTTTACGTACTTGTAGAAGCTCCTACAATCTGTTTTTATATTCTTTGCTAGTTTACTCTCATATTCAATTTTCTCCCTATTTATCAATTTTTTGGTCATCCTTTGCTGGTTTCTAAAACTCTCCCAATCTCAGGCTTGCTACTCTTCTTGGCAACATTATAGGCCTCTTCTTTTACTCTAATACTATCCTTAACTTCTTTAGTTAGCCAAAGATGGATCGCTTTTCCTGCGGAGTTTTTATTTCTCAATGGAATGTATATTTGTTGAAATTTCTGAAATATTTATTTAAATGTTTGTCACTATTTATCTACCATCATATCTTTTAATCTAATTTCCCAATCTACCTAGGGGGATAGAATATAAAAACAAGGAGGTATTGCTGCAGTTATATAAGGTATTGGTGAGACCGCACCTGGAATACTGCATACAGTTTTGGTCTCCATACTTAAGAAAAGACATACTTGCTCTCGAGGCAGTACAAAGAAGGTTCACTCGGTTAATCCCGGGGATGAGGGGGCGGACATATGAGGAGAGGTTGAGTAGATTGGGACTCTACTCATTGGAGTTCAGAAGAATGAGAGGCGATCTTATTGAAACATATAAGATTGTGAAGGGTCTTGATCGGGTGGATGCAGTAAGGATGTTCCCAAAGATGGGTGAAACTAGAACTAGGGGGCATAATCTTAGAATAAGGGGCTGCTCTTTCCAAACTGAGATGAGGAGAAACTTCTTCACTCAGAGGGTGGTAGGTCTGTGGAATTTGCTGCCCCAGGAAGCTGTGGAAGCTACATCATTAGATAAATTTAAAACAGAAATAGACAGTTTCCTAGAAGTAAAGGGAATTAGGGGTTATGGGGAGCGGGCAGGAAATTGGACATGAAGCTGAGTTCGGATCGGTCAATGCCCTGTGGGTGGCGGAGAGGGCCCAGGGGCTATGTGGCCGGGTCCTGCTCCGACTTCTTGTGTTCTTTAGATTTGTGGTTGGGATCAGATCAGCCATGATCTTATTGAATGGCGGAGCAGGCTCGAGGGGCCGATTGGCCTACTCCTGCTCCAATTTCTTATGTTCTTATGTTCTTATGTTCTTACCTTAGCCAACTCGCCCCTCATACCTATGTAATTGGCTTCATTTAAGTTTAAGACTTTAGTTTCGGACTTAAGTATGTCACTGTCATGTTCAAGTTGAAATTCTATCATATTATGATCACTCTTCCCCAGAGGATCCTTTACTGTGAGATTACTAATTAATCCTGACTCATTACACAATACAAGATCTAAAATAGCCTGTTCCTGGTTGGTTCCACGACGTATTGCTCTAGGAAACTGTCTCGAATACATTCCATGAACTCGTCCTCCAGACTACCTTTGCCAATTTGATTTGCCCAGTCTATAAGAAGATTAAAGTCCCCTGCAATTGTTACAAGCTCTTATTATTTCTTGATTAATACTCTGTCCAACAGTATAGCTACTATTAGGGGTCCTCTCAACTACTTGCACCAATGTTTTCTGCCCCTTGTTATTTCTTATCTCCACCCATACCCTGATGCTACTTCCTGATCTTCCGAGCCAAAATCCTTTCTCACCACTGTCCTTATGTCATCCTTTCTCTCACACACTCCTACCTGTCCTCCCCACCTCAACCCTCCATAAATGACAAAAATAAAAACAGAAAATGCTGGAGAAGCTCAGCAAGTCAGGCAGCATCTGTCGAGAAAGAAACAGAGTTAACGTTTCAGGCCGAAGACCTTTCCCTCCATAAACTCAACTGGTTCAAACACTGCAACCTGTGTCCCCACCGACACAAAGTTCACTGTACTTGACGAGCATCACCAGCTATCAGTGCCCAGTCACTTCAGAATTCTCATCAATATGTTCAAACCCCTCCATGGCCTCAGCCAACCCTCTGAGTCCTGTCTTGGCTATGTTGGACAAACACTACCTTTGAGGTGGGTGTGCATTTCTCAGTAGCTTGAATTTTTAAAAAAAAAATTTTTATTCGTTCACGGGATGTGGGCGTCGCTGGCGAGGCCGGCGTTTATTGCCCATCCCTAATTGCCCTCGAGAAGGTGGTGGTGAGCCGCCTTCTTGAACCGCTGCAGTCCGTGTGGTGACGGTTCTCCCACAGTGCTGTTAGGAAGGGAGTTCCAGGATTTTGACCCAGCGACAATGAAGGAACGGCGATATATTTCCAAGTCGGGATGGTGTGTGACTTGGAGGGGAACGTGCAGGTGGTGTTGTTCCCATGCGCCTGCTGCTCTTGTCCTTCTAGGTGGTAGAGGTCGCGGGTTTGGGAGGTGCTGTCGAAGAAGCCTTGGCGAGTTGCTGCAGTGCATCCTGTGGATGGTACACACTGCAGCCACAGTGCGCCGGTGGTGAAGGGAGTGAATGTTTAGGGTGGTGGATGGGGTGCCAATCAAGCGGGCTGCTTTATCTTGGATGGTGTCGAGCTTCTTGAGTGTTGTTGGAGCTGCACTCATCCAGGCAAGTGGAGAGTATTCTATCACACTCCTGACTTGTGCCTTGTAGATGGTGGAAAGGCTTTGGGGAGTCAGGAGGTGAGTCACTCGCCGCAGAATACCCAGCCTCTGACCTGCTCTCGTAGCCACAGTATTTATATGGCTGGTCCAGTTCAGTTTCTGGTCAATGGTGACCCCCAGGATGTTGATGGTGGGGGATTCGACGATGGTAATGCCGTTGAATGTCAAGGGGAGGTGGTTAGACTCTCTCTTGTTGGAGATGGTCATTGCCTGGCACTTATCTGGCGCGAATGTTACTTGCCACTTATGAGCCCAAGCCTGGATGTTGTCCAGGTCTTGCTGCATGCGGGCTCGGACTGCTTCATTATCTGAGGGGTTGCGAATGGAACTGAACACTGTGCAGTCATCAGCGAACATCCCCATTTCTGACCTTATGATGGAGGGAAGGTCATTGATGAAGCAGCTGAAGATGGTTGGGCCTAGGACACTGCCCTGAGGAACTCCTGCAGCAATGCCCTGGGGCTGAGATGATTGGCCTCCAACAACCACTACCATCTTCCTTTGTGCTAGGAATGACTCCAGCCACTGGAGAGACTTCCCCCTGATTCCCATGGACTTCAATTTTACTAGGGCTCCTTGGTGCCACACTCGGTCAAATGCTGCCTTGATGTCAAGGGCAGTCACTCTCACCTCACCTCTTAAACAAGTTGATGGTTTTCTGGTGTGTCAAATATCCAACTGATCCAAAATAAAACATTCACGTCTCTGAGGTGGGAGTTTAGGTGTAAGAATCGCCTGGAATTTCCGCAGGGATACTCCGCGTATAACTTCAGTAATTTCAGACAGCTATTTACACTGTTCCTCTAGGGTCCCACTCAAGTTCCGGTGGGAGATCGGGAGACCCTTGTGGAAGTATCTACTCCATTGTCCCTCTCTCCATTGCGTACGTGCTGTGAGTTATTTCATCAATCCTAACAGAACCTGTACAGACAAACGAGTTCAATCTATGAGCAGCAATCTTCAGTATACGACATAAAGCCCAGGTATACACTTGACATATATATGGAAATATATCTGTGATGTATTAAAAGTTTTGCATAGCTTGCACTTCCTGTGTCACACTTGCTTCCTGTAACACGTTCCTTCTTGCACTTTGTTAATAACACCTCTATTGTTATAAAACTGCATCTCTGACTTAGCAGGAACATTGCCACCAAGGATTTGCTGATACTAAACATATTAGTATGGAACATGGAAAGCCAGCACGGATTTGTTAAAGGCAAATTGTATTTAACTAATTTGATTTAATTTTTTGATGAGGTAACAGAGAGGGTCGATGAGGGAAATGCGGTGGATGTGGTTTATTTGGACTTTCAAAAGGTGTTTGATAAAGTGCTGCATAATAGGCTTGTCATCAAAATTGAAGTCTCTGGAATAAAAGGGGCAGTGGCAGCATGGATACGAAATTGGCTAAGTGACAGGAAACAGAGAGTAGTGGTGAACGGTTGTTTTTCGGACTGGAGGGAGGTGTACAGTGGTGTTCCCCAGGGGTCAGTTCCATGACCATTGCTTTTCTTGATATATATTAATGACTTGGACTTGGGTGTACAGGGCACAATTTCAAAATTTGCAAATGACACAAATCTTGGAAGTGTAGTGAACAGTGAGGAGGATAGTGATAGACTTCAAGAGGATATAGACAGGCTGGTGGAATGGGCGGACATGTGGCAGATGAAATTTAATGCAGAAAAGTGAAGTGATACATTTTGGTGGGAAGAATGAGGAGAGGCAATATAAATGAAAGGGTACAATTCTAAAAGGGGTGCAGGAACAGAGAGATCTTGGGTTATATGTGCACAAATTGTTGAAGGTGGCAGGGCAGGTTGAGAAAGCGGTTAAAAAATCATACGGGATCCTGGGCTTTATAAATAGAGGCATAGAGTACAAAAGTAAGGAAGTCATGTTGAACCTTCATAGAACAGTGGTTTGGCCACAACTGGAGTATTGTGTCCAGTTCTGGGCATCGCACTTAGGAAGGATGTGAGGGTCTTAGAGAGCTATGAGAGATTTTTTTGTTGGGATGGATAATGGAACGAAGGAGGGGAGAGGGACACGAGTAGAAACTGAGACAAGGAAGTGGTGAGAGGTACAAAAAGGCCACAAGAGATGGCGAGGTCAAGGGGATGTCCAAGGATATAGCTCTCTCACAAGCTCACCTAACTCCCTCTGGTCTCTGCCTATGGCCTTGCACTCATCTTCACACCTTTGTCTCTGTTGCTTAGCTGCTCCCTCGCCTCTGCCTTTGATATCCTTATTTCCAACAAACCAATTACTATCGCCCACCTGTGCTCCCACCTCTGCTCCCTCAAGACTGAGGGGTGCAAATCTGAAGGTTTGTGGTGCACAACTGTCCTGATCATTAG
This sequence comes from Heptranchias perlo, assembly GCF_035084215.1. Classification (NCBI taxonomy): domain Eukaryota; kingdom Metazoa; phylum Chordata; class Chondrichthyes; order Hexanchiformes; family Hexanchidae; genus Heptranchias; species Heptranchias perlo. The sequence continues at coordinate 85,725,377 of NC_090334.1, read as the reverse complement.
TGACCCGTTCTGGTTTGTTCCAGACAAGCATGACCCCGTCTTGTTCTCCTCAGCCAAAACCGCCTACTATTTCAGGATTATCCTGGAGGGTAAAGAGAGTCCTGAAAGTTAGGACAATCCCAGACTCCTCTTCCCAATGACCAGTCACTTGCCCATCCCTTCTACCCTCACGTCAAACAACAAGTTCAAGGAGCTCATGGATTTCTTCATATTGAAGATCAAGACATTCTGTACAGCTGTCTCCATCTCTTCCTCACCCTCTATACCTGATCTCTCCACTGGCTCCTGTCTCCTCTAATTCTGCACCTTCAGCTTTTGATACTTTACCTCCTATCTCCCTGATCTCTCCAAACTTATCCACAACATCCCATGAGTACTCTGTCATTCCCCTTATCACTCACCTCCTAATTACTTCCATTCCCGCCCTCATGGTGCACAGAATAACAGGCACCTCAATCTGTCTCAGAACTTCAAAAGCACCATTATCACCAACCTCTAAGAAAAACACTCAACCCATCTTTAATCATCACCTCATCTGCAAGCTCCATTCCTCTCTAAGGTCCTTGATCATGTTATCGTCTCCCAACTCTCTGCCAGTCTCTCCCTAATCAAACCCGTCCAATCTGGCTCCACCCCTCCAACAGCATTGAAACAGCCCTTGCCAAAGTCTTGAATGACAACTTCTGTAACAGTGACCGTATTTATCGCCCCCCCCCCCCATGTCTTTCGTGGCTTATCTGTACCCTTTGACATGATGAACTGCATCATCCTTCTCCAGCGCAGCTCCTCCGCTGTCCAGTTCTGTGGGACAGCCTTTGCAAAGTTCAAACACATCAGTACATCTCTCGTAATGGCTTCTCTTTGCACCCCCACACTGTTACCTCTGGAGTCTCCCGAGGATCTATCCTGAGGCCAATTGTAGCCCCACTATCCCAACCGAGATCAGCCAACTCAGAGGGCAGGGGGATGTAAGCTCAGGGAATTCCTGGTCTGTATGTCTCAAGCCCAAGATTTTGGTTCTTTAATTGGGGCAGTTCTGGTGATTGACTGGAGTACACCAATAGTAGCCATGATGTGGAGATGCCGGTGATGGACTGGGGTGGACAAATGTAAGGAATCTTACAACACCAGGTTATAGTCCAACAATTTTATTTTAAAATCACAAGCTTTCGGAGATTATCCCCTTCGTCAGGTGAGTGAGTGAATGAAGGGGATAATCACCTGACGAAGGGGATAATCTCCGAAAGCTTGTGATTTTAAAATAAAATTGTTGGACTATAACCTGGTGTTGTAAGATTCCTTACAGGAGTACACAGAGTCATCAGAGCTACATAATCAAGACAACTGACTCACATTTATCACCCTGTTGATTCCCACACAACGTGAGTTATACAGGTGTGTAGCCCCTCCTGTTTAGGGAAAGGTTCTGCCCTATCAGTTTCTGGCTGTAAACACAGTGTGTAAACTGACACTTTGCTTTCTCTGCAGGCTTCCAGTACCAGTGCTACCCGTTCCGCAGCCATTGCCTCAACCCTTTCATCCCACGGCCACGTGAAGAGAGACAGAAAGGCAGAGCTGTTGTGGGGGTCAGTGATGGTAGAGGTGAGTGTGGTTTGGCAAGGCTTCATGTACCAGTGTATGTGGGGGCGGTTAGGGTTGGCCTCGATACGCAGCAGCTTCAAATAATTCTGTCTCAGAACTTCAAACTGTGGGACTCTTCAGCCTCCCTCCTATAAGCTGCGGACATTTAAAACACAAGCCTAACGTTAGCTAATCACTGCTTAGTCAGGTGGTGCCCTGCACTGTGGTGTGCTGTGTGTGGCAGTGGGTGAGAGGGTCAGCTTAGGGTGAAACTAAAAAATATGAACATAAAAAGGAGTAGGAGATATGGCCCCTCGAGCCTGCTCCGCCATTCAGTAAGATCATGGCTGATCTTCAACCTCAACTCCACTTTCCCGCCCGATCCCCACATCTCTTGATTCCCTTAGAATCGAAATATCCATCAATCTCAGCCTTGAATGTACTCAATGACTGAGCATCCACAGCACCCTGGGGTAGAGAATTCCAAAGATTCACCACCCTCTGAGTGAAGAAATTTTTCCTCTTCTCAGTCTTAAATGGCCGACCCCTTATCCTGAGACTATGCCCTCTAGTTCTAGACTCTCCAGCCAGGGGAAACAACCTCTCAGCATCGATCCTGTCAAGATCTTTAAGAATTTTATATGTTTCAGTGAGATCACCTCTCATTCTGCTAAACTCCAGAGAGTATCGGCCCATTCTACTCAACCTCTCCTCATAGAACAACCCTTTCATCCCAGGAATTAATCTAGTGAACCTTCGTTGCACCGCCTCCAAGGTAAATATATCCTTCTTTAGATAAGGAGACCAAAACTGTACACAGTACTCCAGGTGAGGTCTCACCAAAGTCCTGTACAATTGTAGTAAGACATCCTTACTCTTATACTCCAGCCCCTTGCAATAAAGGCCAACATGCCATTTGCTTTCCTAATTGCTTGCTGCACCAGCATACTAACTTTCTGTGTTTCTTGTAGGAGGACACCCAAATCTCTCTGAACACCGATATTTAATAGTTTCTCACCATCTAAAAAATATTCTGCTTTTCAGATGCTCCAGGTGAGGTCTCACCAAGCCCTGTACAATTGTAGTAAGACTTCTTACTCTTGAATGCCAACCCATATGCAATAAAGACCAACATACCATTTGCCTTTCCAATTGCAAGCCAGAACCCAGGACCAGCCCATGAAGAGTCGTGGAGAGAGTTGGAACTGGGGGAATGGGTGGGGAACTTTGAGCGAGAATCAAACAGGATGGTTTCAGTCTTGCTGATGTTTAGTCGCAGGAAGTTCTGGCTCCCGCATGATGTGAGTGGGTGATTGAGACCCCGCCCCTAAAACTCGCCCCCTCCCCGTCCCTGAAACTCGCCCCCTCCCCGCCCCTAAAACTCGCCCCCTCCCCGTCCCTGAAACTCGCCCCCTCCCCGTCCCTGAAACTCGCCCCCTCCCCGCCCCTAAAACTCGCCCCCTCCCCGTCCCTGAAACTCGCCCCCTCCCCGTCCCTGAAACTCGCCCCCTCCCCGTCCCTGAAACTCGCCCCCTCCCCGCCCCTAAAACTCGCCCCCTCCCCGTCCCTGAAACTCGCCCCCTCCCCGTCCCTGAAACTCACCCCCCCCCCGTCCCTGAAACTCGCCCCCTCCCCGTCCCTGAAACTCGCCCCCTCCCCGCCCCTAAAACTCGCCCCCTCCCCGTCCCTGAAACTCGCCCCCTCCCCGTCCCTGAAACTCGCCCCCCCCCCGTCCCTGAAACTCGCCCCCTCCCCGCCCCTAAAACTCGCCCCCTCCCCGTCCCTGAAACTCGCCCCCTCCCCGTCCCTGAAACTCGCCCCCTCCCCCGTCCCTGAAACTCGCCCCCTCCCCGTCCCTGAAACTCGCCCCCTCCCCGTCCCTGAAACTCGCCCCCTCCCCGTCCCTGAAACTCGCCCCCTCCCCGTCCCTGAAACTCGCCCCCTCCCCGTCCCTGAAACTCGCCCCCTCCCCCGTCCCTGAAACTCGCCCCCTCCCCGTCCCTGAAACTCGCCCCCTCCCCCGTCCCTGAAACTCGCCCCCTCCCCCGTCCCTGAAACTCGCCCCCTCCCCGCCCCTGAAACTCGCCCCCTCCCCGCCCCTGAAACTCGCCCCCTCCCCGTCCCTGAAACTCGCCCCCTCCCCGTCCCTGAAACTCGCCCCCTCCCCGCCCCTGAAACTCGCCCCCTCCCCGTCCCTGAAACTCGCCCCCTCCCCCGTCCCTGAAACTCGCCCCCTCCCCGTCCCTGAAACTCGCCCCCTCCCCGCCCCTGAAACTCGCCCACTCCCCGTCCCTGAAACTCGCCCCCTCCCCGTCCCTGAAACTCGCCCCCTCCCCGTCCCTGAAACTCGCCCCCTCCCCGTCTCTAAAACTCGCCCCCTCCCCGTCCCTGAAACTCGCCCCCTCCCCGTCTCTAAAACTCGCCCCCTCCCCCGTCCCTGAAACTCGCCCCCTCCCCGTCCCTAAAACTCGCCCCCTCCCCCGTCCCTGAAACTCGCCCCCTCCCCGTCCCTGAAACTCGCCCCCTCCCCGTCCCTAAAACTCGCCCCCTCCCCGCCCCTAAAACTCGCCCCCTCCCCGTCCCTGAAACTCGCCCCCTCCCCGCCCCTAAAACTCGCCCCCTCCCCGTCCCTGAAACTCGCCCCCTCCCCGTCCCTAAAACTCGCCCCCTCCCCCGCCCCTAAAACTCGCCCCCTCCCCGTCCCTGAAACTCGCCCCCCTCCCGTCCCTGAAACTCGCCCCCTCCCCGTCCCTGAAACTCGCCCCCTCCCCGTCCCTGAAACTCGCCCCCTCCCCGTCCCTGAAACTCGCCCCCTCCCCGTCCCTGAAACTCGCCCCCTCCCCGTCCCTGAAACTCGCCCCCTCCCCGTCCCTGAAACTCGCCCCCTCCCCGTCCCTGAAACTCGCCCCCTCCCCGTCCCTGAAACTCGCCCCCTCCCCGCCCCTGAAACTCGCCCCCTCCCCGTCTCTAAAACTCGCCCCCTCCCCGTCCCTGAAACTCGCCCCCTCCCCGTCTCTAAAACTCGCCCCCTCCCCGTCCCTGAAACTCGCCCCCTCCCCGTCCCTGAAACTCGCCCCCTCCCCGTCCCTGAAACTCGCCCCCTCCCCGTCCCTGAAACTCGCCCCCTCCCCGTCCCTGAAACTCGCCCCCTCCCCGTCCCTGAAACTCGCCCCCTCCCCGCCCCTGAAACTCGCCCCCTCCCCGTCTCTAAAACTCGCCCCCTCCCCGTCCCTGAAACTCGCCCCCTCCCCGTCTCTAAAACTCGCCCCCTCCCCGCCCCTGAAACTCGCCCCCTCCCCGTCCCTGAAACTCGCCCCCTCCCCGTCCCTGAAACTCGCCCCCTCCCCGTCCCTGAAACTCGCCCCCTCCCCGTCCCTAAAACTCGCCCCCTCCCCGTCCCTAAAACTCGCCCCCTCCCCGTCCCTAAAACTCGCCCCCTCCCCGTCCCTGAAACTCGCCCCCTCCCCGTCCCTGAAACTCGCCCCCTCCCCGCCCCTGAAACTCGCCCCCTCCCCGTCCCTGAAACTCGCCCCCTCCCCGTCCCTGAAACTCGCCCCCCTCCCCGTCCCTGAAACTCGCCCCCTCCCGTCCTGAAACTCGCCCCCTCCCCGTCCCTGAAACTCGCCCCCTCCCCGTCCCTAAACTCGCCCCCCTCCCCGTCCCTGAAACTCGCCCCCTCCCCGTCCCCTAAACTCGCCCACCCCCTCCCCCCCCCCCCCTGTCCCCCCCTGAAACCTCGCCCCCCCCTCCCCGTCCCCCTAAACTCGCCCCCCCCTCCCCACTCCCCTCCCCTGAAACTCGCCCCCCTCCCCGCCCCTGAAACTCGCCCCCTCCCCGTCCCTGAAACTCGCCCCCTCCCCGTCCCTGAAACTCGCCCCCTCCCCGTCCCTGAAACTCGCCCCCTCCCCGTCCCTAAAACTCGCCCCCTCCCCGTCCCTGAAACTCGCCCCCTCCCCGTCCCTAAAACTCGCCCCCTCCCCGTCCCTGAAACTCGCCCCCTCCCCGCCCCTGAAACTCGCCCCCTCCCCGTCCCTGAAACTCGCCCCCTCCCCGTCCCTGAAACTCGCCCCCTCCCCCGTCCCTGAAACTCGCCCCCTCCCCGCCCCTGAAACTCGCCCCCTCCCCCGTCCCTGAAACTCGCCCCCCTCCCCGCCCCTGAAACTCGCCCCCCCCCCGTCCCTGAAACTCGCCCCCTCCCCGTCCCTGAAACTCGCCCCCTCCCCGCCCCTGAAACTCGCCCCCTCCCCGTCCCTGAAACTCGCCCGCTCCCCGCCCCTGAAACTCGCCCCCTCCCCGCCCCTGAAACTCGCCCCCCCCCCGTCCCTGAAACTCGCCCCCTCCCCGCCCCTGAAACTCGCCCCCTCCCCGTCCCTGAAACTCGCCCCCTCCCCGTCCCTGAAACTCACCCCCTCCCCGCCCCTGAAACTCGCCCCCTCCCCGTCCCTGAAACTCGCCCCCTCCCCGTCCCTGAAACTCGCCCCCTCCCCGTCCCTGAAACTCGCCCCCTCCCCGTCCCTGAAACTCGCCCCCTCCCCGTCCCTGAAACTCGCCCCCTCCCCCTCCCTGAAACTCGCCCCCTCCCCGTCCCTAAAACTCGCCCCCTCCCCGTCCCTGAAACTCGCCCCCTCCCCGTCCCTGAAACTCACCCCCCCCCCGTCCCTGAAACTCGCCCCCTCCCCGTCCCTGAAACTCGCCCCCTCCCCGCCCCTGAAACTCGCCCCCTCCCCGCCCCTGAAACTCGCCCCCTCCCCGTCCCTGAAACTCGCCCCCTCCCCGTCCCTGAAACTCGCCCCCTCCCCGTCCCTGAAACTCGCCCCCTCCCCGTCCCTGAAACTCGCCCCCTCCCCGTCCCTGAAACTCGCCCCCTCCCCGTCCCTGAAACTCGCCCCCTCCCCGCCCCTGAAACTCGCCCCCTCCCCGCCCCTGAAACTCGCCCCCTCCCCGCCCCTGAAACTCGCCCCCTCCCCGCCCCTGAAACTCGCCCCCTCCCCGCCCCTGAAACTCGCCCCCTCCCCGTCCCTGAAACTCGCCCCCTCCCCGTCCCTGAAACTCGCCCCCTCCCCGTCCCTGAAACTCGCCCCCTCCCCGCCCCTGAAACTCGCCCCCTCCCCGCCCCTGAAACTCGCCCCCTCCCCGTCTCTAAAACTCGCCCCCTCCCCGCCCCTGAAACTCGCCCCCTCCCCGTCCCTGAAACTCGCCCCCTCCCCGTCCCTGAAACTCGCCCCCTCCCCGTCCCTGAAACTCGCCCCCTCCCCGTCCCTGAAACTCGCCCCCTCCCCGTCCCTGAAACTCGCCCCCCCCCCTCCCTGAAACTCGCCCCCTCCCCGTCCCTGAAACTCGCCCCCCCCCTCCCTGAAACTCGCCCCCTCCCCGTCCCTGAAACTCGCCCCCTCCCCGCCCCTGAAACTCGCCCCCTCCCCGTCCCTGAAACTCGCCCCCTCCCCGTCCCTAAAACTCGCCCCCTCCCCGTCCCTGAAACTCGCCCCCTCCCCGTCCCTGAAACTCGCCCCCTCCCCCTCCCTGAAACTCGCCCCCTCCCCGTCTCTAAAACTCGCCCCCTCCCCGTCCCTGAAACTCGCCCCCTCCCCGTCCCTGAAACTCGCCCCCTCCCCGTCCCTGAAACTCGCCCCCTCCCCGTCCCTGAAACTCGCCCCCTCCCCGTCCCTGAAACTCGCCCCCTCCCCGTCCCTGAAACTCGCCCCCTCCCCGTCCCTGAAACTCGCCCCCTCCCCGTCCCTGAAACTCGCCCCCTCCCCGTCCCTGAAACTCGCCCCCTCCCCGTCCCTGAAACTCGCCCCCTCCCCGTCCCTGAAACTCGCCCCCTCCCCGTCCCTGAAACTCGCCCCCTCCCCGTCCCTGAAACTCGCCCCCTCCCCGTCCCTGAAACTCGCCCCCTCCCCGTCCCTGAAACTCGCCCCCTCCCCGTCCCTGAAACTCGCCCCCCTCCCCGTCCCTGAAAACTCGCCCCCCTCCCCGTCCCTGAAACTCGCCCCCTCCCCGTCCCTGAAACTCGCCCCCTCCCCGCCCCTGAAACTCGCCCCCTCCCCGTCCCTGAAACTCGCCCCCCTCCCCGTCCCTGAAACTCGCCCCCTCCCCGTCTCTAAAACTCGCCCCCTCCCCGTCTCTAAAACTCGCCCCCTCCCCGTCCCTGAAACTCGCCCCCTCCCCGTCCCTGAAACTCGCCCCCTCTTCGTCCCTGAAACTCGCCTCCTCCCCGTCCCTGAAACTCGCCCCCTCCCCGTCCCTGAAACTCGCCCCCTCCCCGTCTCTAAAACTCGCCCCCTCCCCGTCCCTGAAACTCGCCCCCTCCCCGTCCCTGAAACTCGCCCCCTCCCCGCCCCTGAAACTCGCCCCCTCACCCTCCCTGAAACTCGCCCCCTCCCCGTCTCTAAAACTCGCCCCCTCCCCGTCCCTGAAACTCGCCCCCTCCCCGTCCCTGAAACTCGCCCCCTCTTCGTCCCTGAAACTCGCCTCCTCCCCGTCCCTGAAACTCGCCCCCTCCCCGTCCCTGAAACTCGCCCCCTCCCCGCCCCTGAAACTCGCCCCCCCCCCGTCCCTGAAACTCGCCCCCCCCCCGTCCCTGAAACTCGCCCCCTCCCCGCCCCTGAAACTCGCCCCCTCCCCGTCCCTGAAACTCGCCCCCTCCCCGTCCCTGAAACTCGCCCCCTCCCCGCCCTGAAACTCGCCCCCTCCCCGTCCCTGAAACTCGCCCCCTCCCCGTCCCTGAAACTCGCCCCCTCCCCGTCCCTGAAACTCGCCCCCTCCCCGTCCCTGAAACTCGCCCCCTCCCCGCCCCTGAAACTCGCCCCCTCCCCGTCCCTGAAACTCGCCCCCCCTCCCCGTCCCCTGAAACTCGCCCCCTCCCCGCCCCTGAAACTCGCCCCCTCCCCGTCCCTGAAACTCGCCCCCTCCCCGTCCCTGAAACTCGCCCCCTCCCCGTCCCTGAAACTCGCCCCCTCCCCCTCCCTGAAACTCGCCCCCTCCCCGCCCCTGAAACTCGCCCCCTCCCCGTCCCTGAAACTCGCCCCCTCCCCGTCCCTGAAACTCGCCCCCTCCCCGCCCCTGAAACTCGCCCCCTCCCCGTCCCCTGAAACTCGCCCCCTCCCCGTCCCTGAAACTCGCCCCCTCCCCCGTCCCTGAAACTCGCCCCCTCCCCGTCCCCTGAAACTCGCCCCCTCCCCGCCCCTGAAACTCGCCCCCTCCCCGTCCCTGAAACTCGCCCCCTCCCCCGTCCCTGAAACTCGCCCCCTCCCCGTCCCTGAAACTCGCCCCCTCCCCGTCCCTGAAACTCGCCCCCTCCCCGTCCCTGAAACTCGCCCCCTCCCCGCCCCTGAAACTCGCCCCCTCCCCGTCCCTGAAACTCGCCCCCTCCCCGCCCCTGAAACTCGCCCCCTCCCCGTCCCTGAAACTCGCCCCCCTCCCCGTCCCTGAAACTCGCCCCCTCCCCGTCCCTGAAACTCGCCCCCTCCCCGTCCCTGAAACTCGCCCCCTCCCCGTCCCCTGAAACTCGCCCCCCCCCGTCCCTGAAACTCGCCCCCCTCCCCGTCCCCTAAAACTCGCCCCCAAACTCGCCCCCTCCCCGTCCCTGAAACTCGCCCCCTCCCCGTCCCTGAAACTCGCCCCCTCCCCGCCCCTGAAACTCGCCCCCTCCCCGTCCCTGAAACTCGCCCCCTCCCCGTCCCTGAAACTCGCCCCCTCCCCGTCCCTGAAACTCGCCCCCTCCCCGTCCCTGAAACTCGCCCCCTCCCCGTCCCTGAAACTCGCCCCCTCCCCGTCCCTGAAACTCGCCCCCTCCCCGCCCCTGAAACTCGCCCCCTCCCCGTCCCTGAAACTCGCCCCCTCCCCGTCCCTGAAACTCGCCCCCTCCCCGTCCCTGAAACTCGCCCCCCCTCCCCGCCCCTAAAACTCGCCCCCTCCCCGTCCCTGAAACTCGCCCCCTCCCCGCCCCTAAAACTCGCCCCCTCCCCGCCCCTGAAACTCGCCCCCCTCCCCGTCCCTAAAACTCGCCCCCTCCCCGTCCCTGAAACTCGCCCCCTCCCCGTCCCTGAAACTCGCCTCCTCCCCGCCCGAAAACTCGCCCCCTCCCCGTCCCTGAAACTCGCCCCCTCCCCGTCCCTGAAACTCGCCCCCTCCCCGTCCCCTAAACTCGCCCCCTCCCCGCCCCTGAAACTCGCCCCCTCTTCGCCCCTGAAACTCGCCCCCTCCCCGTCCCTGAAACTCGCCCCCTCCCCGTCCCTGAAACTCGCCCCCTCCCCGTCCCTGAAACTCGCCCCCTCCCGCCCCTGAAACTCGCCCCCTCCCCCCCGCCCCTCGAAACTCGCCCCCTCCCCGTCCCTGAAACTCGCCCCCTCCCCCTCCCTGAAACTCGCCCCCTCCCCGTCCCTGAAACTCGCCCCCTCCCCGTCCCTGAAACTCGCCCCCTCCCCGTCCCTGAAACTCGCCCCCTCCCCGTCCCTGAAACTCGCCCCCTCCCCGTCCCTGAAACTCGCCCCCTCCCGTCTCTAAAACTCGCCCCCTCCCCGTCCCTGAAACTCGCCCCCTCCCCGTCCCCTGAAACTCGCCCCCTCCCCGTCCCTGAAACTCGCCCCCTCCCCGTCCCTGAAACTCGCCCCCTCCCCGTCCCTGAAACTCGCCCCCTCCCCGTCCCTGAAACTCGCCCCCTCCCCGTCCCTGAAACTCGCCCCCTCCCCGTCCCTGAAACTCGCCCCCTCCCCGTCCCTGAAACTCGCCCCCTCCCCGTCCCTGAAACTCGCCCCCTCCCCGTCCCTGAAACTCGCCCCCTCCCCGTCCCTGAAACTCGCCCCCTCCGCCCCCGCCCCTGAAACTCGCCCCCCTCACCCTCCCTGAAACTCGCCCCCTCCCCGTCTCTAAAACTCGCCCCCTCCCCGTCCCTGAAACTCGCCCCCTCCCCGTCCCTGAAACTCGCCCCCTCCCCGTCCCTGAAACTCGCCCCCTCCCCGTCCCTGAAACTCGCCCCCTCCCCGTCCCTGAAACTCGCCCCCTCCCCGCCCCTGAAACTCGCCCCCCCCCCCGTCCCTGAAACTCGCCCCCTCCCCGCCCCTGAAACTCGCCCCCTCCCCGCCCCTGAAACTCGCCCCCTCCCCGTCCCTGAAACTCGCCCCCTCCCCGTCCCCTAAAACTCGCCCCCTCCCCCTCCCTGAAACTCGCCCCCTCCCCGTCCCTGAAACTCGCCCCCTCCCCGTCCCTGAAACTCGCCCCCTCCCCGTCCCTGAAACTCGCCCCCTCCCCGCCCCTGAAACTCGCCCCCTCCCCGCCCCTGAAACTCGCCCCCTCCCCGTCCCTGAAACTCGCCCCCCCCCCCGTCCCTGAAACTCGCCCCCTCCCCGTCCCCTAAAACTCGCCCCCTCCCCGCCCCTGAAACTCGCCCCCTCCCCGTCCCTGAAACTCGCCCCCTCCCCGTCCCTGAAACTCGCCCCCTCCCCGTCCCTGAAACTCGCCCCCTCCCCGCCCCTAAAACTCGCCCCCTCCCCGTCCCTGAAACTCGCCCCCCCCCCGTCCCTGAAACTCGCCCCCTCCCCGTCCCCTAAAACTCGCCCCCCTCCCCGCCCCTGAAACTCGCCCCCTCCCCGTCCCTAAAACTCGCCCCCCTCCCCGTCCCTGAAACTCGCCCCCTCCCCGTCCCTGAAACTCGCCCCCTCCCCGTCCCTGAAACTCGCCCCCTCCCCGCCCCTGAAACTCGCCCCCTCCCCGTCCCTGAAACTCGCCCCCTCCCCGTCCCTGAAACTCGCCCCCTCCCCGTCCCTGAAACTCGCCCCCTCCCCGCCCCTGAAACTCGCCCCCTCCCCGCCCCTGAAACTCGCCCCCTCCCCGCCCCTAAAACTCGCCCCCTCCCCGCCCCTGAAACTCGCCCCCTCCCCGTCCCTAAAACTCGCCCCCTCCCCGTCCCTGAAACTCGCCCCCTCCCCGTCCCTGAAACTCGCCTCCTCCCCGCCCCGAAAACTCGCCCCCTCCCCGTCCCTGAAACTCGCCCCCTCCCCGTCCCTGAAACTCGCCCCCTCCCCGTCCCTAAAAACTCGCCCCCTCCCCGCCCCTGAAACTCGCCCCCTCTTCGCCCCTGAAACTCGCCCCCTCCCCGTCCCTGAAACTCGCCCCCCTCCCCCGTCCCTGAAACTCGCCCCCTCCCCGTCCCTGAAACTCGCCCCCTCCCCGCCCCTGAAACTCGCCCCCTCCCCGTCCCTGAAACTCGCCCCCTCCCCGTCCCTGAAACTCGCCCCCTCCCCGGCCCTGAAACTCGCCCCCTCCCCGCCCCTGAAACTCGCCCCCTCCCCGTCCCTGAAACTCGCCCCCTCCCCGTCCCTGAAACTCGCCCCCTCCCCGTCTCTAAAACTCGCCCCCTTCCCCGCCCCTGAAACTCGCCCCCTCCCCGTCCCTGAAACTCGCCCCCTCCCCGTCCCTAAAACTCGCCCCCCTCCCCGTCCCTGAAACTCGCCCCCTCCCCGCCCCTGAAACCTCGCCCCCTCCCGCCCCTGAAACTCGCCCCCTCCCCGTCCCTGAAACTCGCCCCCTCCCCGCCCCTGAAACTCGCCCCCTCCCCGTCCCTGAAACTCGCCCCCTCCCCGCCCCTGAAACTCGCCCCCTCCCCGTCCCTGAAACTCGCCCCCTCCCCGTCTCTAAAACTCGCCCCCTCCCCGTCCCTGAAACTCGCCCCCTCCCCGTCCCTGAAACTCGCCCCCTCCCCGTCCCTGAAACTCGCCCCCTCCCCGTCCCTGAAACTCGCCCCCTCCCCGTCCCTGAAACTCGCCCCCTCCCCGTCCCTGAAACTCGCCCCCTCCCCGTCCCTGAAACTCGCCCCCTCCCCGTCCCTGAAACTCGCCCCCTCCCCGTCCCTGAAACTCGCCCCCTCCCCGTCCCTGAAACTCGCCCCCTCCCCGTCCCTGAAACTCGCCCCCTCCCCGTCCCTGAAACTCGCCCCCTCCCCGCCCCTGAAACTCGCCCCCTCCCCGTCTCTAAAACTCGCCCCCTCCCCGTCCCTGAAACTCGCCCCCTCCCCGTCTCTAAAACTCGCCCCCTCCCCGCCCCTGAAACTCGCCCCCTCCCCGTCTCTAAAACTCGCCCCCTCCCCGTCCCTGAAACTCGCCCCCTCCCCGTCTCTAAAACTCGCCCCCCTCCCCGTCCCTGAAACTCGCCCCCTCCCCGTCCCTGAAACTCGCCCCCTCCCCGTCCCTGAAACTCGCCCCCTCCCCGTCCCTGAAACTCGCCCCCTCCCCGTCCCTGAAACTCGCCCCCTCCCCTTCCCTGAAACTCGCCCCCTCCCCGTCCCTGAAACTCGCCCCCTCCCCGTCCCTGAACCTCGCCCCCTCCCCGCCCCTGAAACTCGCCCCCCTCCCTTCCCTGAAACTCGCCCCCTCCCCGCCCCTGAAACTCGCCCCTCCCCGTCCCTGAAACTCGCCCCCTCCCCGTCCCTGAAACTCACCCCCTCCCCGCCCCTGAAACTCGCCCCCTCCCCGCCCCTAAAACTCGCCCCCCCCCGTCCCTGAAACTCGCCTCCTCCCCGTCTCTAAAACTCGCCCCCTCCCCGTCCCTGAAACTCGCCCCCTCCCCGTCCCTGAAACTCGCCCCCTCCCCGTCCCTGAAACTCGCCCCCTCCCCGTCCCTGAAACTCGCCCCCTCCCCGTCCCTGAAACTCGCCCCCCTCCCCGCCCCTGAAACTCGCCCCCCTCCCCGTCCCTGAAACTCGCCCCCCTCCCCGTCCCTGAAACTCACCCCCTCCCCGCCCCTGAAACTCGCCCCCTCCCCGCCCCTAAAACTCGCCCCCCCCCCGTCCCTGAAACTCGCCTCCTCCCCGTCTCTAAAACTCGCCCCCTCCCCGTCCCTGAAACTCGCCCCCTCCCCGTCCCTGAAACTCGCCCCCCTCCCCGTCCCTGAAACTCGCCCCCTCCCCGTCCCTGAAACTCGCCCCCCCCCGTCCCTGAAACTCGCCTCCTCCCCGTCTCTAAAACTCGCCCCCTCCCCGTCCCTGAAACTCGCCCCCTCCCCGTCCCTGAAACTCGCCCCCTCCCCGTCCCTGAAACTCGCCCCCTCCCCGTCCCTGAAACTCGCCCCCCTCCCCGTCTCTAAACTCGCCCCCTCCCCGTCCCTGAAACTCGCCCCCTCCCCGTCCCTGAAACTCGCCCCCTCCCCTTCCCTGAAACTCGCCCCCTCCCCGTCCCTGAAACTCGCCCCCTCCCCGTCCCTGAAACTCGCCCCCCTCCCCGCCCCTGAAACTCGCCCCCTCCCTTCCCTGAAACTCGCCCCCTCCCCGCCCCTGAAACTCGCCCCCTCCCCGTCCCTGAAACTCGCCCCCTCCCCGTCCCTGAAACTCGCCCCCTCCCCGTCCCTGAAACTCGCCCCCCTCCCCGTCCCTGAAACTCGCCCCCTCCCCGCCCCTGAAACTCGCCCCCTCCCCGTCCCTGAAACTCGCCCCCTCCCCGCCCCTGAAACTCGCCCCCTCCCCGTCCCTGAAACTCGCCCCCTCCCCGCCCCTGAAACTCGCCCCCTCCCCCGTCCCTGAAACTCGCCCCCTCCCCGTCCCTGAAACTCGCCCCCTCCCCGTCCCTGAAACTCGCCCCCTCCCCGCCCCTGAAACTCGCCCCCTCCCCGTCCCTGAAACTCGCCCCCTCCCCGTCCCTGAAACTCGCCCCCTCCCCGTCCCTGAAACTCGCCCCCTCCCCCCTCCCTGAAACTCGCCCCCTCCCCGTCTCTAAAACTCGCCCCCTCCCCGTCCCTGAAACTCGCCCCCTCCCCGCCCCTGAAACTCGCCCCCTCCCCGTCCCTGAAACTCGCCCCCTCCCCCGCCCCTGAAACTCGCCCCCTCCCCGTCCCTGAAACTCGCCCCCTCCCCGTCCCTGAAACTCGCCCCCTCCCCGTCCCTGAAACTCGCCCCCCTCCCCGTCCCTGAAACTCGCCCCCTCCCCGTCCCTGAAACTCGCCCCCTCCCCCTCCCTGAAACTCGCCCCCTCCCCGTCTCTAAAACTCGCCCCCTCCCCGTCCCTGAAACTCGCCCCCTCCCCGTCCCTGAAACTCGCCCCCTCCCCGTCCCTGAAACTCGCCCCCTCCCCGTCCCTGAAACTCGCCCCCTCCCCGTCCCTGAAACTCGCCCCCTCCCCGTCCCTGAAACTCGCCCCCTCCCCGTCCCTGAAACTCGCCCCCTCCCCGTCTCTAAAACTCGCCCCCTCCCCGTCCCTGAAACTCGCCCCCTCCCCGTCCCTGAAACTCGCCCCCTCCCCGTCCCTGAAACTCGCCCCCTCCCCGTCCCTGAAACTCGCCCCCTCCCCGTCCCTGAAACTCGCCCCCTCCCCGTCCCTGAAACTCGCCCCCTCCCCGCCCCTGAAACTCGCCCCCTCCCCGTCCCTGAAACTCGCCCCCTCCCCGTCCCTGAAACTCGCCCCCTCCCCGTCTCTAAAACTCGCCCCCCTCCCCGTCCCTGAAACTCGCCCCCTCCCCGTCCCTGAAACTCGCCCCCTCCCCGCCCCTGAAACTCGCCCCCCTCACCCTCCCTGAAACTCGCCCCCTCCCCGTCTCTAAAACTCGCCCCCTCCCCGTCCCTGAAACTCGCCCCCTCCCCGTCCCTGAAACTCGACCCCTCCCGTCCTGAAACTCGCCCCTCCCCCTCCCTGAAACTCGCCCCCTCCCCGTCTCTAAAACTCGCCCCCTCCCCGTCCCTGAAACTCGCCCCCCTCCCCCTCCCTGAAACTCGCCCCCTCCCCGTCTCTAAAACTCGCCCCCTCCCCGTCCCTGAAACTCGCCCCCCTCCCCGTCCCTGAAACTCGCCCCCTCCCCGCCCCTGAAACTCGCCTCCTCCCCGTCCCTGAAACTCGCCCCCTCCCCGTCCCTGAAACTCGCCCCCTCCCCGTCCCTGAAACTCGCCCCCTCCCCGTCCCTGAAACTCGCCCCCTCCCCGCCCCTGAAACTCGCCCCCTCCCCGTCCCTGAAACTCGCCCCCTCCCCGTCCCTGAAACTCGCCCCCTCCCCGTCCCTGAAACTCGCCCCCTCCCCGTCCCTGAAACTCGCCCCCTCCCCGTCCCTGAAACTCGCCCCCTCCCCGTCCCTGAAACTCGCCCCCCCCCCGTCCCTGAAACTCGCCCCCTCCCCGCCCCTGAAACTCGCCCCCTCCCCGTCCCTGAAACTCGCCCCCTCCCCGTCCCTGAAACTCGCCCCCTCCCCGTCCCCTAAAACTCGCCCCCTCCCCCTCCCTGAAACTCGCCCCCTCCCCGTCCCTGAAACTCGCCCCCTCCCCGTCCCTGAAACTCGCCCCTCCCCGCCCCTGAAACTCGCCCCCTCCCCGCCCCTGAAACTCGCCCCCTCCCCGTCCCTGAAACTCGCCCCCCCCCCGTCCCTGAAACTCGCCCCCTCCCCGTCCCTGAAACTCGCCCCCTCCCCGCCCCTGAAACTCGCCCCCCTCCCCGTCCCTGAAACTCGCCCCCCCCCCCGTCCCTGAAACTCGCCCCCTCCCCGTCCCTGAAACTCGCCCCCTCCCCGTCCCCTAAAACTCGCCCCCCTCCCCGCCCCTGAAACTCGCCCCCTCCCCGTCCCTGAAACTCGCCCCCTCCCCGTCCCTGAAACTCGCCCCCTCCCCGTCTCTAAAACTCGCCCCCTCCCCGCCCCTGAAACTCGCCCCCTCCCCGTCCCTGAAACTCGCCCCCTCCCCGCCCCTGAAACTCGCCCCCTCCCCGCCCCTGAAACTCGCCCCCTCCCCGCCCCTGAAACTCGCCCCCTCCCCGCCCCTGAAACTCGCCCCCTCCCCGCCCCTAAAACTCGCCCCCTCCCCGCCCCTGAAACTCGCCCCCTCCCCGTCCCTGAAACTCGCCCCCTCCCCGCCCCTGAAACTCGCCCCCTCCCCGTCCCTGAAACTCGCCCCCTCCCCGTCCCTGAAACTCGCCCCCTCCCCGTCCCTGAAACTCGCCCCCTCCCCGCCCCTGAAACTCGCCCCCTCCCCGTCCCCTAAAACTCGCCCCCTCCCCGCCCCTGAAACTCGCCCCCTCCCCGTCCCTGAAACTCGCCCCCTCCCC
The DNA here is from genome assembly GCF_035084215.1 of Heptranchias perlo. Classification (NCBI taxonomy): domain Eukaryota; kingdom Metazoa; phylum Chordata; class Chondrichthyes; order Hexanchiformes; family Hexanchidae; genus Heptranchias; species Heptranchias perlo. Next base: position 85,708,788 of record NC_090334.1, on the reverse strand, counting down.
GTCCCTGAAACTCGCCCCCTCCCCGGCCCTGAAACTCGCCCCCTCCCCGTCCCTGAAACTCGCCTCCCTCCCCGTCCCTGAAACTCGCCCCCCCCCCGTCCCTGAAACTCGCCCCCTCCCCGTCCCTGAAACTCGCCCCCTCCCCGTCCCTGAAACTCGCCCCCTCCCCGTCCCTGAAACTCGCCCCCTCCCCGTCCCTGAAACTCGCCCCCTCCCCGCCCCTGAAACTCGCCCCCTCCCCGCCCCTGAAACTCGCCCCCTCCCCGCCCCTAAAACTCGCCCCCTCCCCGCCCCTGAAACTCGCCCCCTCCCCGTCCCTAAAACTCGCCCCCTCCCCGTCCCTGAAACTCGCCCCCTCCCCGTCCCTGAAACTCGCCTCCTCCCCGCCCCGAAAACTCGCCCCCTCCCCGTCCCTGAAACTCGCCCCCTCCCCGTCCCTGAAACTCGCCCCCTCCCCGTCCCCTAAAACTCGCCCCCTCCCCGCCCCTGAAACTCGCCCCCTCTTCGCCCCTGAAACTCGCCCCCTCCCCGTCCCTGAAACTCGCCCCCTCCCCGTCCCTGAAACTCGCCCCCTCTTCGCCCCTGAAACTCGCCCCCTCCCCGTCCCTAAAACTCGCCCCCTCCCCGTCCCTGAAACTCGCCCCCTCTTCGCCCCTGAAACTCGCCCCCTCCCCGTCCCTGAAACTCGCCCCCTCCCCGTCCCTGAAACTCGCCCCCTCCCCGTCCCTGAAACTCGCCCCCTCCCCGTCCCCTAAAACTCGCCCCCTCCCCGTCCCTAAAACTCGCCCCCTCCCCGTCCCTGAAACTCGCCCCCTCCCCGTCCCTGAAACTCGCCCCCTCCCCGTCCCTGAAACTCGCCCCCTCCCCGTCCCTGAAACTCGCCCCCTCTTCGCCCCTGAAACTCGCCCCCTCCCCGTCCCTGAAACTCGCCCCCTCTTCGCCCCTGAAACTCGCCCCCTCCCCGTCCCTGAAACTCGCCCCCTCCCCGTCCCTGAAACTCGCCCCCTCTTCGCCCCTGAAACTCGCCCCCTCCCCGTCCCTGAAACTCGCCCCCTCCATCATATAATCTCTTCTTCATTCATACTTCTTCCTCATCCTTCTCCATCCTTCCCATCCCAATGTCCCTCCTCCTCCTCTTCTCCATCCCTACGCCCAGAGTAAGAGCAGGATACGCCCAGAGTAAGAGCAGGATACGCCCAGAGTAAGAGCAGGATACGCCCAGAGTAAGAGCAGGATACGCCCAGAGTAAGAGCAGGATACGCCCAGAGTAAGAGCAGGATACGCCCAGAGTAAGAGCAGGATACGCCCAGAGTAAGAGCAGGATACGCCCAGAGTAAGAGCAGGATACGCCCAGAGTAAGAGCAGGATACGCCCAGAGTAAGAGCAGGATACGCCCAGAGTAAGAGCAGGATACGCCCAGAGTAAGAGCAGGATACGCCCAGAGTAAGAGCAGGATACGCCCAGAGTAAGAGCAGGATACGCCCAGAGTAAGAGCAGGATACGCCCAGAGTAAGAGCAGGATACGCCCAGAGTAAGAGCAGGATACGCCCAGAGTAAGAGCAGGATACGCCCAGAGTAAGAGCAGGATACGCCCAGAGTAAGAGCAGGATACGCCCAGAGTAAGAGCAGGATACGCCCAGAGTAAGAGCGCGCTGATTGTGATGTGTGGGTTTGTTGTGTTTGGACAGGTGCCCAGTTGGGATCAAGTCATTCGCTGCGTTCACTGTTTCTGGAGTGGATGAACCCAGTCTTTCCTCGGCTCCCAGAGGTAGGAGCCTCCGGCTGTGGGCCAATTACTGCATTATTAACTTACTAGCTGCCTGTATCCTAACTCGCACCAAGTCCCGTTCACCCATCACCCCTGTGCTCGGTGGCCTTCATTGGCCACCAGTCCGGGAACGCCTCAGTTTTAAAACTCTCATCCTTTTTTCAAATCCCTCCATGGCCTCACCCCTCCCTATCTCTGTAACCTCCTCCAGCCCTACAACTCTCTGAGATCGCTGTGCTCCTCCAATTCTTGCCTCTTGCCAATCCCCGATTTTAATCGCTCCACCATTGGCAGCCGTGCCTTCAGCTGCCTAGGCCCATAGCTCTGGAAATCCCTCGCTAAACCTCTCCACCTCTCTATCTCTCCTCCTTTAAGACGCTCATAAAACCTACCTCTATGATCAATATTCTGTCCGAATATCTCTTTATGTGGGTCGATGTCAATTTTGGTCTGATTTTGCAGCTATGAAGCACCTTGAGAGGTTTTACTACATTAAAGGTGCTATATAAATGCAAGTTGCGGTCATTGTGTTGAAGTAATCCAGGCACATCCTGGTCTCATAGTGAGGGAGTGAATACAGCAACTCAGATTGCCACCCTTACAAATATACAAAGGACAGGGCTAAAGACCAACTGCTCCATCACGCCTGTCCCATACTGTCCCGGAATAACTGGTGCACACCATCACTTCCATCTCCTCCACCCAATCTCCCGCCATAGGCAAATAGAAACACCCTAGGCCAATTTAGGAAACAAACAGACTCCGGGAAATTCCTCTCCAAACCCCAAAGGTGATCAAACAAGTTCCGGGAGATCACACTGACTGTGTGAAACATCCCTTTAATGACCCACACTGACTGTGTGAAACATCCCTTTAATGACCCACACTGACTGTGTGAAACATCCCTTTAATGACCCACACTGACTGTGTGGAACATCCCTTTAATGACCCACACTGACTATGTGAAACATCCCTTTAATGACCCAAACTGACTGTGGAACATCCCTTTAATGACCCACACTGACTGTGTGAAACATCCCTTTAATGACCCACACTGACTGTGTGGAACATCCCTTTAATGACCCACACTGACTGTGTGAAACATCCCTTTAATGACCCACACTGACTGTGTGAAACATCCCTTTAATGACCCACACTGACTGTGTGGAACATCCCTTTAATGACCCACACTGACTATGTGAAACATCCCTTTAATGACCCAAACTGACTGTGGAACATCCCTTTAATGACCCACACTGACTGTGTGAAACATCCCTTTAATGACCCACACTGACTGTGTGAAACATCCCTTTAATGACCCACACTGACTGTGTGAAACATCCCTTTAATGACCCACACTGACTGTGTGAAACATCCCTTTAATGACCCACACTGACTGTGTGAAACATCCCTTTAATGACCCACACTGACCGATGGATCCTACAGTCTAAGCATTTGCAGTGTGTACAACTTCCCCAGGTGTACCAGCATTTAGTCAGTCTGACTGTTTCTCTTCAGCTTCTAACAATATTTGCTTTATTATTTGAAGAAAAGCTAGAGGACAAATTTCAAACATTATAGACTTTATTTTGAGTGTCTTAAAAATGAAGCTAGCCTGTGTATGTGTGAGTGAGAAACAGAGCTATATTTCAGATATGACAGACTATTTGCATTAGTTATGTTCTGATTATAAACATTCTATTAATTTTTCTCAGAGAAATCAAATTGTCTCTGACCAGAGAAAGAGAAGGTGACAAAGACAGTGTCTTTCCTTATCCATGCTTTTGTTACCTCCAGACTCGACTATTCCAATGCTCTCTTGGTCGGCCTTCCATCTTCCACCGTCCGTAAACTTCAGCTCATCCAAAACTCTACTGCCCGTAACCTAACTCGCACCAAGTCCCGTTCACCCATCACCCCTGTGCTCGCTGACCTACATTGGCTCTTGGACCAGCAATGCCTCAGCTTTAAAATTCTCATCCTCGTGTTCAAATCCGTCCATGGTCTCGCCCCTCCCTATCTCTGTAACCTCCTCCAACCCTTCGATAACTCTCTGTTCCTCCAACTTTGGGCTCTTACACATCCCTCACTTCCATCGCTCCACCATTGGCAACTGTGCCTTCAGCCATCTAGGCTCGAAGCATTGGAATTTCCTCCCTAAACATCTCTGTCTCTCCACTGCCCTCTCCTCATTTAAGACCTTCCTAAAACCCATCTCTTGGACCAATCTTTTGTTCAACCCTCCTAATATCTCCTTATTTAGCTTGTTGTCAATTTTTGTCTGATTAAACTCCTGTAAGTGCCTTGGGACGTTTTCCTACATTAAAGGCGCTATATAAATGCAAGTTGATTTCTCTTAGATACCAATGCTACCAGACCCAGGAATTCCCCCCTCCACAGTGATGTCAGGCCTGTGCCCTCCCCCCCGCCCCCCCCCCCTTGACAGACCATAGGAAGGCCCAGTGAGCCAAACCCCACATTCTATTCCCCAGTTCTGTCAACCTCCCATTTCCCCCTCTACAGTGGTGCCAGATGATGGGATGCTGCCTGATTCTAGCACCCCCACCCCAGTGGACCAGTTGGAGATGGTAACCTGGTTTTTAGCATTTCTGGGGAGCGGTCCTGGGATTTGCTGGCACTGGGATATCCTACCCAGTTCTGCCAATCTCCAGGATCATTAGATCAGTCATTTAAAGGGGTTTTCACAGAATAATGGATAGCCATTGAATTAATCTCCAAAGTACCAGTAAAAATTCCTGAATACCACGTAACACTAGAACTTGACTTAGTAACTCACGAAATGGCCCTGATATTATGCCCATATGGCATAACAACCCTATTAAAAACAGTTATCTTCCGAATTACTCATGTCCTCTGACTTCACTGTTCTACCTCACGTTTCATATTCTGTCCCCTGCTCATATCCTTGGACATCCCCTTGACCTCGCCATCTCTTGTGGCCTTTTTGTACCTCTCACCACTTCCTGGTCTCAGTTTCTACTCGTGTCCCTCTCCCCTCCTTCGTTCCATTATCCATCCCAACAAAAAAATCTCTAGTAGCTCTCTCACAAGCTCACCTAACTCCCAACTTAACACAGGAATTGCTAGTCGAAAATAGACCAAGGTCCATCGAGTTCACCTTCTACCATCCTGGTTGTCGCATGATACAACGATAATGGAGTTGTTGATCAATAATGGTCATCAGTCTGGGTCATTAAAGGGAAACATCCCTTTAATGACCCACACGGACTGTGTGCAACATCCCTTTAATGACCCACACTGACTCAAATAACCTGTCCACATGGACTAAATCTATTCCTTTCAATATTTTAAATCTCTCATTGTCTTTGCTTGCCCAGATTAAAAAAACTCCAACTCATTAAGCCTATTATGGTAACGACCAAGCCCAGTCGACCCTGCAAAGTCCTCCTCACTAACATCTGGGAACTTGTGCCAAAATTGGGAGAGCTGTCCAACAGACTAGTCAAGCAACAGCCTGACATAGCCATACTCACAGAATCATATCTTTCAGCCAACGTCCCAGACTCTCCCATCACCATCCCTGGGTTTGGCCTGTCCCACCGGCAGGACAGACCCACCAGAAGTGGCGGTACAGTGATATACAGTCAGGAGGGAGTGGCCCTGGGAGTCCTCAACATTGACTCTGGACCCCATGAAATCTCATGGCTTCAGGTCAAACATGGGCAAGGAAACCTCCTGCTGATTATCACCGACCGCCCTCCCTCAGCTGATGAATCAGTCCTCCTCCATTTTGAGCACCACTTGGAGGAAGCACTGAGGGTAGCAAGGGCACAGAATGTACTCTGGGTGGGGGACTTCAATGTCCATCACCAAGAGTGGCTCGGTAGCACCACCACTGACCAAGCTGGCGGAGTCCTCAGGACATAGCTGCCAGACTGGGCCTGCGGCAGGTGGTGAGCGAACCAACACGAGGGAAAAACCTACTTGACCTCGTCCTCACCAATCTACCTGTCGCAAATGCATCTGTCCATGACAGTATTGGTAGGAGTGACCACCGCACAGTCATCGCGGAGACAAAGCCCCGTCTTCGCACTGAGGATACCATCCAACGTGTTGTGTGGCACTACCACCGTGCTAAATGGGATAGATTCAGAACAGATCTAGCAGCTCAAAACTGGGCATCCATGAGGCACTGTGGGCCATCAGCAGCAGCAGAATTGTATTCCAGCACAATCTGTAACCTCATGGCCCGGCATATTCCTCACTCTACCATTACCAACAAGCCAGGGGATCAACGAAACAACTAACGGGAGGAGGAGGCTCTGTAAACATCCCCATCCTCAATGATGGCAGAAACCAGCACGTGAGTGCAAAAGACAAGGCTGAAGGGTTTGCAACCATCTTCAGCCAGAAGTGCCGAGTGGATGATCCATCTTGGTCTCCTCCCGATATCCCCACCATCACAGAAGCCAGTCTTCAGCCAATTCGATTCACTCCACATGACATCAAGAAATGGCTGAGTGCACTGGATACAACAAAGGCTATGGGGCCCGACAACATCCCGGCTGTAGTGCTGAAGACTTGTGCTCCAGAGCTAGCTGCGCCTCTAGCCAAGCTGTTCCAGTACAGCTACAACACTGGCAATTTTCCACATTGCCTAGGACACTGCCCTGACGAACTCCTGCAGCAATGTCCTGGGGTTGAGAAGACTGGCCGCCAACAACCACTACCATCTTCCTTTGTGCGAGGTATGACTCCAGCCACTGGAGAGTTTTCCCCCTGATTCCCATTGACTTCAATTTTACTCGGGCTCCTTGGTGCCACACTCGGTCAAATGCTGCCTTGATGTCAAGGGCAGTCACTCTCACCTCACCTCTGGAATTCAGCTCTTTTGTCCATGTTTGGACCAAGGCTGTAATGAGATCTGGAGCCGGGTGGTCCTGGCAGAACCCAAACTGAGCATCGGTGAGCAGGTTATTGGTGAGTAAGTGCCGCTTGATAGCACTGTCGACGACACCTTCCATCACTTTGCTGATGATTGAGGGTAGACTGATGGGGCGGTAATTGGACGGATTGGATTTGTCCTGCTTTTTGTGGACAGGACATCCCCGAACCCCACAGGGGTCCCCACACCCCGAACCCCACAGGGGTCCCCGCACCCCGAACCCCATAGGGGTCCCCGCACCCCGAACCAGCATCCTCCTGGTGAATCTACACTGCCCGTTCTCTGTGGCTTTACTGTCCTTTCCACAAAGGGGCTCCTAAAACTGCACACAGTCTCTAACTGCGGCCTAACCAATCTTTTGTGCTTTATTACTTGTTTACTTTTTGTAGTCAATGCCCCAATTTATAAACCCCGAATGTTGCTGGTCATTGTTCTGCTTTTATCTCCCTGCATTCTCACTTTCAGGCAATTGTGTATGTGAGCCCCCCGGACCCTCTGTTCATACAAACCCTTCCCATTGAATGGAAAGTCCTATTCCAAAATGTATTACCTCACACTTATCCACATTAAATTGCATCTGCCACTTGTCTGTCCATTTTGGTAACCTCTCTATGACTTCCTGAAGTCTTTTACAGTCCTCACAGTTTCCCAAATCTTCACTTTTGTGTCATCAGCAAATTTCGAGATTGTGTACCTTATATCCAATTCCAAATCATCCATATAAATCAAGTATAAAAGTGTTCCCAGCACTGACCCCCGGGGTGCATCACCTCCGACCCCGGGGTGCACCCCCTCCGACCCCGGGGTGCATCACCTCCGACCCCGGGGTACACCCCCTCCGACCCCGGGGTACACCCCCTCCGACCCCGGGGTGCACCCCCTCCGACCCCGGGGTGCACCCCCTCCGACCCCGGGGTACACCCCCTCCGACCCCGGGGTGCACCCCCTCCGACCCCGGGGTGCACCCCCTCCGACCCCGGGGTACACCCCCTCCGACCCCGGGGTACACCCCCTCCGACCCTACTCCAATCCGAGTGACACCCATTTACCCTAACTTTGTTTCCTGTCTGTCACATAACTTTCTATCCACCCTGCTACGTTGCCTCATACCATATACCTGAATATTTCTAATAAGCCTCTTGTGAGACATCTTATCGAATATCTTATCTAATGCATTCCCTTTGTCTCCCCAATCAGTCACTTCTTCAAAAAATGATTACATTTTCCAAACACGACTTGTCTTCAACAGATCCGTCCTGGCTGTCCTTGATTAACCGTTGCATTTCTAAATCTGTAAAAAATTGGCGCAAAATAGTTAAAATCAATTAAAGGTGACCAATGCGGATTTGTAAAAGAGAAGTCGTTTCTGACGAATTTAATCGAGTCCTTTCAGGAAATAACAGTGTGTTGATAATAGAAATACGGTGCAAGTCGTGTATATGGTATTTCAAAAGGTAGCCTGATACTAGGTGGTAGGTAGTGATCGTTTGGGCTGTGGTGCTACTGGACATGTTGAGCTGTTTAATAAGTGTCCCTTGCCTGGTGCTGGTGTTCCAGGTCGCTGTCGATGTGAGTAATGAACAGGCTGGCAGTTTGGCAGTGAAAATCCATAACATCCTGTACCCTTACCGATTCACCAAGGACATGATCAGCTCAATGCAGGTGAGAGCCTCACACCGCCCACACACAAGGCTACCTGGGTGAGCAATATGCCTTTATTAACCATCATGTTTAATCTCTGAGGTCTGGAGACAGCTCCTCAGCCTCCAATGCTGCCTCCCTACCAGCTGTGTTATAATTGTGTCTTTCAGGTACTTAACCAGGTGGACAATAAGTTCATTGCATGTTTGATAAATACGAGGGTCGACAAAGAGGCGGCAGCAGGTGAGCCTGACTTGATGTGTGATGGGAGAGGGACTGCTCTGTGTGTTGTGTCTGGTTAGTGTTACCAGAGTTTAGTGTGAGGAGTGTACGTGTGTTTAGTACGTGAGGTGTGTACGAGAGTTTAGTGCGTTTTTTAATTCATTCATGGGATGTGGGCGTCGCTGGCGAGGCCAGCATTTATTGCCCATCCCTAATTGCCTTTGAGAAGGTGGTGGTGAGCCGCCTTCTTGAACCGCTGCAGTCCGTGTGGTGACGGTTCTCCCACAGTGCTGTTAGGAAGGGAGTTCCAGGATTTTGACCCAGCGACGATGAAGGAACGGCGATATATTTCCAAGTCGGCACAGTGGTGGTGAAGGGAGTGAATGTTTAGGGTGGTGGATGGGGTGCCAATCAAGCGGGCTGCTTTGTCCTGGATAGTTTCGAGCTTCTTGAGTGTTGGAGCTGCACTCATCCAGGCAAGTGGAGAGTATTCCATCACACTCCTGACTTGTGCCTTGTAGATAGCGGAAAGGCTTTGGGGAGTCAGGAGGTGAGTCACTCGCCGCAGAATACCCAGCCTTTGACCTGCTCTCATAGCCACAGTATTTATGAAAAAGGGTGTAACATTTGTAATTCTCCAGTCATCTGGCACCACCCCCATATGTAAGGATGTTTGGAAGATTATGGCCAGTACCTCCACAATTTCCCCCCTTCTTTCCCTCAGCATCCTAGGGTGCATCCCATCTGGAGCAGGTGACTTATCTATTTTAAGTGCAGCTAGCCTTTCTAGTACCTCTTCTTTCTCAATTTTTAGCCCATCCAGTATCTTAACTTCCTTTACTGAGACTCTGGCAGCCTCTTCTTCCTTGGTAAAGACAGATGCAAAGTTCTCATTTAGTACCTCAGCCATCCCCTCTGCCTCCATGAACAGATCTCCTTTATGGTCCCTAATCGGCCCCACCCCTCCTCTCTACCTGTTTACTGTTTACATGTCTGTAGAAGACTTTTGGATTCCTTTTTACGTTGTCCGCTAGTCTATTCTCATACTCTCTCTTTGCCCCATTTATTTTCTTTTTCATTTGAGTGTTTATTGTGAGGTGTTTACGAGTGTTTGTTATATTTGTGCGTGTGTTTAACTGGACATTTTCTGGTGCAGGGCGTAATCTGCTGGTGTTAGTCGATCAGCATGCAGCCCATGAGCGAGTGCGACTGGAACAGCTAATTTCAGGTGAGGAGGCTCAAAGCAGGGAGAGGTATGCTACACATTAGATTTAAATTATTGATTGGCCAGGTCTTTGTGCCCAGGTTATACTTTGATTTGTGCTCGGGATGTGGGCGACACTGGCAAGTCAGCAATTAAGGTGTCAGCTGTGGCTCAGTTCCAGCTCTCTCGCCTCTGATTTAACAGTCGTGGGTTCAAGTCTCACTCAGAGGCTTGAACCCATAATCCAGGCTGGCACTTCAGTGCAGTACTGAGGGAGTGTCGGAGGATCAGTACTGAGGGAGTGTCGGAGGGTCAGTACTGAGGGAGTGTCGGAGGGTCAGTACTGAGGGAGTGTCGGAGGGTCAGTACTGAGGGAGTGTCGGAGGATCAGTACTGAGGGAGGGCCGCACTGTCGGAGGGTCAGTACTGAGGGAGTGTCGGAGGGTCAGTACTGAGGGAGTGTCGGAGGGTCAGTACTGAGGGAGTGTCGGAGGGTCAGTACTGAGGGAGTGTCGGAGGGTCAGTACTGAGGGAGTGTCGGAGGGTCAGTACTGAGGGAGTGTCGGAGGGTCAGTACTGAGGGAGCGCTGCACGGTCGGAGGGTCAGTACTGAGGGAGTGTCGGAGGGTCAGTACTGAGGGAGTGTCGGAGGATCAGTACTGAGGGAGGGCCGCACTGTCGGAGGGTCAGTACTGAGGGAGTGTCGGAGGGTCAGTACTGAGGGAGTGTCGGAGGGTCAGTACTGAGGGAGTGTCGGAGGGTCAGTACTGAGGGAGTGTCGGAGGGTCAGTACTGAGGGAGCGCTGCACTGTCGGAGGGTCAGTACTGAGGGAGCGCTGCACGGTCGGAGGGTCAGTACTGAGGGAGCGCTGCACGGTCGGAGGGTCAGTACTGAGGGAGCGCTGCACTGTCGGAGGGTCAGTACTGAGGGAGCGCCGCACTGTCAGAGGGTCAGTACTGAGGGAGCGCTGCACGGTCGGAGGGTCAGTACTGAGGGAGTGCTGCACTGTCGGAGGGTCAGTACTGAGGAAGCGCCGCACTGTCGGAGGGTCAGTACTGAGGGAGGGCCGCACTGTCGGAGGGTCAGTACTGAGGGAGCGCTGCACTGTCGGAGGGTCAGTACTGAGGGAGCGCTGCACGGTCGGAGGGTCAGTACTGAGGGAGCGCTGCACGGTCGGAGGGTCAGTACTGAGGGAGGGCCGCACTGTCGGAGGGTCAGTACTGAGGGAGCGCTGCACTGTCGGAGGGTCAGTACTGAGGGAGCGCTGCACTGTCGGAGGGTCAGTACTGAGGGAGCGCTGCACTGTCGGAGGGTCAGTACTGAGGGAGCGCTGCACTGTCGGAGGGTCAGTACTGAGGGAGGGCCGCACTGTCGGAGGGTCAGTACTGAGGGAGCGCCGCACTGTCGGAGGGTCAGTACTGAGGGAGCGCCGCACTGTCGGAGGGTCAGTACTGAGGGAGCGCTGCACGGTCGGAGGGTCAGTACTGTGGGAGGGCCGCACTGTCGGAGGGTCAGTACTGAGGGAGCGCTGCACGGTCGGAGGGTCAGTACTGAGGGAGGGCCGCACTGTCGGAGGGTCAGTACTGAGGGAGCGCCGCACTGTCGGAGGGTCAGTACTGAGGGAGCGCTGCACGGTCGGAGGGGCAGTACTGAGGGAGGGCCGCACGGTCGGAGGGTCAGTACTGAGGGAGCGCTGCACGGTCGGAGGGGCAGTACTGAGGGAGCGCTGCATGGTCGGAGGGTCAGTACTGAGGGAGCGCTGCACGGTCGGAGGGTCAGTACTGAGGGAGTGCTGCACGGTCGGAGGGTCAGTACTGAGGGAGCGCTGCACTGTCGGAGGGTCAGTACTGAGGGAGTGCTGCACTGTCGGAGGGTCAGTACTGAGGGAGCGCTGCACGGTCGGAGGGTCAGTACTGAGGGAGCGCTGCACTGTCGGAGGGTCAGTACTGAGGGAGCGCTGCACTGTCGGAGGGTCAGTACTGAGGGAGCGCTGCACGGTCGGAGGGTCAGTACTGAGGGAGCGCTGCACGGTCGGAGGGTCAGTACTGAGGGAGTGCTGCACTGTCGGAGGGTCAGTACTGAGGGAGGGCTGCACTGTCGGAGGGTCAGTACTGAGGGAGCGCTGCACGGTCGGAGGGTCAGTACTGAGGGAGCGCTGCACTGTCGGAGGGTCAGTACTGAGGGAGCGCTGCACTGTCGGAGGGTCAGTACTGAGGGAGCGCTGCACTGTCGGAGGGTCAGTACTGAGGGAGCGCCGCACTGTCGGAGGGTCAGTACTGAGGGAGCGCTGCACTGTCGGAGGGTCAGTACTGAGGGAGTGCTGCACTGTCGGAGGGTCAGTACTGAGGGAGCGCTGCACGGTCGGAGGGTCAGTACTGAGGGAGCGCTGCACTGTCGGAGGGTCAGTACTGAGGGAGCGCTGCACTGTCGGAGGGTCAGTACTGAGGGAGCGCTGCACGGTCGGAGGGTCAGTACTGAGGGAGCGCTGCACGGTCGGAGGGTCAGTACTGAGGGAGTGCTGCACTGTCGGAGGGTCAGTACTGAGGGAGGGCTGCACTGTCGGAGGGTCAGTACTGAGGGAGCGCTGCACGGTCGGAGGGTCAGTACTGAGGGAGCGCTGCACTGTCGGAGGGTCAGTACTGAGGGAGCGCTGCACGGTCGGAGGGTCAGTACTGAGGGAGTGCTGCACTGTCGGAGGGTCAGTACTGAGGGAGCGCTGCACGGTCGGAGGGTCAGTACTGAGGGAGCGCTGCACGGTCGGAGGGTCAGTACTGAGGGAGCGCTGCACTGTCGGAGGGTCAGTACTGAGGGAGCGCTGCACGGTCGGAGGGTCAGTACTGAGGGAGCGCTGCACGGTCGGAGGGTCAGTACTGAGGGAGCGCCGCACTGTCGGAGGGGCAGTACTGAGGGAGCGCTGCACGGTCGGAGGGTCAGTACTGAGGGAGCGCCGCACTGTCGGAGGGTCAGTACTGAGGGAGCGCTGCACGGTCGGAGGGTCAGTACTGAGGGAGCGCTGCACGGTCGGAGGGTCAGTACTGAGGGAGCGCCGCACTGTCGGAGGGTCAGTACTGAGGGAGCGCTGCACGGTCGGAGGGTCAGTACTGAGGGAGCGCTGCACTGTCGGAGGGTCAGTACTGAGGGAGCGCTGCACTGTCGGAGGGTCAGTACTGAGGGAGCGCTGCACTGTCGGAGGGTCAGTACTGAGGGAGCGCCGCACTGTCGGAGGGTCAGTACTGAGGGAGCGCTGCACTGTCGGAGGGTCAGTACTGAGGGAGTGCTGCACTGTCGGAGGGTCAGTACTGAGGGAGCGCTGCACGGTCGGAGGGTCAGTACTGAGGGAGCGCTGCACTGTCGGAGGGTCAGTACTGAGGGAGCGCTGCACTGTCGGAGGGTCAGTACTGAGGGAGCGCTGCACGGTCGGAGGGTCAGTACTGAGGGAGCGCTGCACGGTCGGAGGGTCAGTACTGAGGGAGTGCTGCACTGTCGGAGGGTCAGTACTGAGGGAGGGCTGCACTGTCGGAGGGTCAGTACTGAGGGAGCGCTGCACGGTCGGAGGGTCAGTACTGAGGGAGCGCTGCACTGTCGGAGGGTCAGTACTGAGGGAGCGCTGCACGGTCGGAGGGTCAGTACTGAGGGAGTGCTGCACTGTCGGAGGGTCAGTACTGAGGGAGCGCTGCACGGTCGGAGGGTCAGTACTGAGGGAGCGCTGCACGGTCGGAGGGTCAGTACTGAGGGAGCGCTGCACTGTCGGAGGGTCAGTACTGAGGGAGCGCTGCACGGTCGGAGGGTCAGTACTGAGGGAGCGCTGCACGGTCGGAGGGTCAGTACTGAGGGAGCGCCGCACTGTCGGAGGGTCAGTACTGAGGGAGCGCTGCACGGTCGGAGGGTCAGTACTGAGGGAGCGCCGCACTGTCGGAGGGTCAGTACTGAGGGAGCGCTGCACGGTCGGAGGGTCAGTACTGAGGGAGCGCTGCACTGTCGGAGGGTCAGTACTGAGGGAGCGCTGCACGGTCGGAGGGTCAGTACTGAGGGAGCGCTCACTGTCGGAGGGTCAGTACTGAGGGAGCGCTGCACGGTCGGAGGGTCAGTACTGAGGGAGCGCTGCACGGTCGGAGGGTCAGTACTGAGGGAGCGCTGCACGGTCGGAGGGTCAGTACTGAGGGAGCGCTGCACGGTCGGAGGGTCAGTACTGAGGGAGCGCTGCACGGTCGGAGGATCAGTACTGAGGGAGCGCTGCACGGTCGGAGGGTCAGTACTGAGGGAGCGCTGCACGGTCGGAGGGTCAGTACTGAGGGAGCGCTGCACGGTCGGAGGATCAGTACTGAGGGAGCGCTGCACGGTCGGAGGGTCAGTACTGAGGGAGCGCTGCACGGTCGGAGGGTCAGTACTGAGGGAGCGCTGCACGGTCGGAGGGTCAGTACTGAGGGAGCGCTGCACGGTCGGAGGGTCAGTACTGAGGGAGCGCCGCACGGTCGGAGGGTCAGTACTGAGGGAGCGCTGCACTGTCGGAGGGTCAGTACTGAGGGAGCGCCGCACGGTCGGAGGGTCAGTACTGAGGGAGCGCCGCACTGTCGGAGGGTCAGTACTGAGGGAGCGCCGCACTGTCGGAGGGTCAGTACTGAGGGAGCGCCGCACTGTCGGAGGGTCAGTACTGAGGGAGCGCCGCACTGTCGGAGGGTCAGTACTGAGGGAGCGCCGCACTGTCGGAGGGTCAGTACTGAGGGAGCGCCGCACTGTCGGAGGGTCAGTACTGAGGGAGCGCCGCACTGTCGGAGGGTCAGTACTGAGGGAGCGCCGCACTGTCGGAGGGGCAGTACTGAGGGAGCGCCGCACTGTCGGAGGGGCAGTACTGAGGGAGCGCCGCACTGTCGGAGGGGCAGTACTGAGGGAGCGCCGCACTGTCGGAGGGGCAGTACTGAGGGAGCGCCGCACTGTCGGAGGGGCAGTACTGAGGGAGTGCCGCACTGTCGGAGGGACAGTACTGAGGGAGTGCCGCACTGTCGGAGGGGCAGTACTGAGGGAGTGTCGGAGGGTCAGTACTGAGGGAGTGCTGCACTGTCGGAGGGGCAGTACTGAGGGAGCGCTGCACTGTCGGAGGGGCAGTACTGAGGGAGCGCTGCACTGTCGGAGGGGCAGTACTGAGGGAGTGCCGCACTGTCGGAGGGTCGGTACTGAGGGAGTGCCGCACTGTCGGAGGGTCGGTACTGAGGGAGTGCCGCACTGTCGGAGGGTCGGTACTGAGGGAGTGCCGCACTGTCGGAGGGTCGGTACTGAGGGAGTGCCGCACTGTCGGAGGGTCGGTACTGAGGGAGTGCCGCACTGTCGGAGGGTCGGTACTGAGGGAGTGCCGCACTGTCGGAGGGTCGGTACTGAGGGAGTGCCGCATTGTCGGAGGGTCAGTACTGAGGGAGTGCCGCACTGTCGGAGGGTCAGTACTGAGGGAGTGCCGCACTGTCGGAGGGTCAGTACTGAGGGAGTGCCGCACTGTCGGAGGGTCAGTACTGAGGGAGTGCCGCACTGTCGGAGGGTCAGTACTGAGGGAGTGCCGCACTGTCGGAGGGGCAGTACTGAGGGAGTGCCGCACTGTCGGAGGGGCAGTACTGAGGGAGTGCCGCACTGTCGGAGGGGCAGTACTGAGGGAGTGCCGCACTGTCGGAGGGGCAGTACTGAGGGAGCGCTGCACTGTCGGAGGGGCAGTACTGAGGGAGCGCCGCACTGTCGGAGGGGCAGTACAGAGGGAGCACTGCACTATCAGAGGTGCTGTCTTTCGGATGAGACATTAAACTGAAGCCTTTTATGGCTGTTCAGGTGGATGTAAAAGATCCCCTGACACTACTTAAAGAAGAGTAAAGGAGTTCTGGCCAAAATTTATCCCTTAACCAGTACCACCAAATGAAATCAGATAATATGGTCATTTATCTCATTGCTGTTTAAGGAATCTTGCTGTACACAAATTGGCTGCCGCATTTCCTGACAGTACAACAGTGACAAGATTTCAAAAAGTATTTAATTGGCTGTGAAGCACTTTGGGACATCCTGAAGATGTGAGAGGCACTGTACAGGTTCAAGGTCTTTCAGTTGGCCATCCCCACATAGTGTGGGACTGGAGACACATGTAGACCAGACCAGATAGGGGAGGCAGGTTCCCTGGTCTGTGACCTGTGACCTGCGGGTGGCCTTACCCCTCCCTATCTCTGTGACCTCCTACAACCCTCCGAGATCTCTGCGCTCTTCCAATTCTGGCCTCTTGCGAATCTCCGATTTTCTTTGCTGCACCATTGGGGGCCCAAGCCCTAAGCTCTGGAATTCCCTCCCTAAACCTCTCCACCTCTCCTCCTTTAAGAAGCTGCATAAAACTTACATTTTTGACCAAGCGTTTGGTCTCCTGTCCTAATATCTCCTTATGTGGCTTGGTGTCAAAGTTTATTTGATAATCGCTCCTGTGAAGCACCTTGGGACGTTTTACTACAGTAAAGGCACTATATAAATGCAAGTTGTTGTTGGATGTATCTGCGACCCGGTGACCCGCGGGACGGGACGGGCCTGCGACCCGGTGACCCGCGGGACGGGACGGGCCTGCGACCCGGTGACCCGCGGGACGGGACGGGCCTGCGACCCGGTGACCCGCGGGACGGGACGGGCCTGCGACCCGGTGACCCGCGGGACGGGACGGGCCTGCGACCCGGTGACCCGCGGGACTGGACGGGCCTGCGACCCGGGGACGGGACGGGACGGGCCAGCGACCCGGTGACCCGCGGGACGGGACGGGCCTGCGACCCGGTGACCCGCGGGACTGGACGGGCCTGCGACCCGGTGACCCGCGGGACGGGACGGGCCAGCGACCCGGTGACCCGCGGGACAGGACGGGCCTGCGTCCCGGTGACCCGCGGGACGGGACGGGACGGGCCTGCGACCCGGTGACCCGCGGGACGGGACGGGCCTGCGACCCGGTGACCCGCGGGACGGGACGGGCCTGCGACCCGGTGACCCGCGGGACTGGACGGGCCTGCGTCCCGGTGACCCGCGGGACGGGACGGGACGGGCCTGCGACCCGGTGACCCGCGGGACGGGCCGGGCCTGCGACCTGTGGGATGGACCTGCCCTGATCGTTCTTTGTTGCTTCAATTTCTGACTGCAGATTCCTATGAGGCGGTTCCGGGGGCTCCTGGTCAGAGGAAGCTGTGTACCTCTACTGTGTGCCCACCGATGGAGATCAGCTGCACCCAGGAGGAGGCCAGGCTTTTACGGTTAGTCACAGACTGAAGGATAAATGAAAGGCTCGGTATGAGTGGCAGCAGTTTGTTGAGGAGCAGGGACCATGGTTTCCATCCACGGTGCTGGGCAAGTAATCAGGCTGCAGATGCAGACTGTAGTGTGGGTGGAGCTGTTAGTAGAGGCAGGGGGAAGTGGGGTGGTGGGTGGGTGGGGTACCCTACAGGTACCCTGGCATCCAATACCCCAACATTCAGTTGCCTGGCATCAATTACCCCAACATTCAGCTCCTTAGAATTATAGCGTGGTTACAGCACAGAAGGAGGCCATTCAGCCCATCGAGCCCATGCCGGCTGTTTGTAAGAGCAGTCCAGTTAGTCCCATTCCCCCGCTCTTTCCCCGTAGCCCTGAAATTTTTTCCCTTCACATATTTATCCAGTTCCTTTTTGAAAGCCACAATTGAATCTGCTTCCACCACCCTTTCAGGCTGCGCATATCTCCTCTCAACTTTCTCTGTTCTGAGGAGAACCACCCCAGTTTCTCCAGTCTATCCACATGACTGAAGTCCCTCATCCCTGGACTCATTCTAGTAAATCTCTTCTGCACCCTCTCCAAGGCCTTCAAATCTTTCCTAAAGTGCAGTGCCTAGAATTGGACATAATACTCCAGCTGTGGCCGAACCAGTGTTTTACAAAGGTTCATCATGACTT
Organism: Heptranchias perlo; assembly: GCF_035084215.1. NCBI lineage: Eukaryota > Metazoa > Chordata > Chondrichthyes > Hexanchiformes > Hexanchidae > Heptranchias > Heptranchias perlo. Next base: position 85,691,103 of record NC_090334.1, on the reverse strand, counting down.
CCTTGCTTTTGTACTCTATGCCTCTATTTATAAAGCCCAGGATCCTGTATGCTTTTTTAACTGCTTTCTCAACCTGTCCTGCCACCTTCAAAGATTTGTGCCCCCGGTTCTCTCTGTTCCTGTACCCCCTTTAGAATTGTACCATTTAGTTTATATTGCCTCTCCTCGTTCTTCCTGCCAAAATGTGTCACTTCGCACTTCTCTGCATTAAATTTCATCTGCCACGTGTCCGCCCATTCCACCAGCCTGTCTATATCCTCTTGAAGTCTATCACTATCTTCATCACTGTTCACTACACTTCCAAGATTTGTGTCATCTACAGATTTTGAAATTGTGTCCTGTACACCCAAGTCCAAGTCATTAATACGTATCAAGAAAAGCAGTGGTCCCAGCACTGACCCCTGGGGAACACCACTGTACACCTCCCTCCAGTCCGAAAAACAACCGTTCACCACTACTCTCTGTTTCCTGTCACTTAGCCAATTTCGTATCCATGCTGCTACTGCCCCCTTTTATTCCATGGGCTTCCAATACCCAAACATTCAGCTCCCTTACCATCCAATACCCAAACATTCAGCTCCCTTACCATCCAATGCCCGAACATTCAGCTCCCTTACCATCCAATACCCAAACATTCAGCTCCCTTACCATCCAATGCCCGAACATTCAGCTCCCTTACCATCCAATACCCAAACATTCAGCTCCCTTACCATCCAATACCCAAACATTCAGCTCCCTTACCATCCAATACCCAAACATTCAGCTCCCTTACCATCCAATACCCGAACATTCAGCTCCCTTACCATCCAATGCCCGAACAACTTCCCTGAGTTGATCCCCGAGCAACTTCCCACTCTTGCCTATCCCAAATCAGCCAAAAAATCTGTGGGGGGGGAGGGTCAGAAAATCCACACCACTGTGTGCTCGTAGTTTGGGGTTCAGCTTCTCCCTCTCACCTCCATTGGTGAATAGCTCTTTTGCTGTCCAGTCCATGGTGGAGCTCTCGATCTGGTTGGGGGGAGTGTGCACGCTGTATGTGTGGTAATTGGCGGTGTTGCCAATGGGCGCCTCCCTGACACTAACTGCAAGATGATCTGAAACTAATGGAAACTCTGAGCACGAACGGAGATGGCAGGAAAATGGAAACAGCTGCTGTGAGAGTCTCTGTAAAATGGAACATGGGATCAGTCCACCAGTGAGAGCAAGTTAGAGAAATACCGACCGTTATGCTGGCTGGTGACAGAGCACCAGGGGGGTGTCTGAAGTGACTGGTGATGCCTGGGCCATTGGTTAGTTCCTGATCGCTGGCCAGTCCCCGGGGCGCTGGTCAGTCCTGGATCGTTGGTCAGTCCCCGGGGCGCTGGTCAGTCCTGGATCATTGGTCAGTCCCCGGGGTGCTGGTCAGTCCCCGGGGTGCTGGTCAGTCCTGGATCGTTGGTCAGTCCTGGGGTGCTGGTCAGTCCTGGATCATTGGTCAGTCCCCAGGGCGCTGGTCAGTCCTGGATCATTGGTCAGTCCCCGGGGCGCTGGTCAGTCCTGGATCGTTGGTCAGTCCTGGATCATTGGTCAGTTCCCTAGGCGCTGGTCAGTCCTGGATCGTTGGTCAGTCCCCGGGGTGCTGGTCAGTCCTGGATCGTTGGTCAGTCCTGGGGTGCTGGTGATGCAAAATCCTGACCAGTAGTTTGTGTCTAATCCTTACAGGTTGTACTGGAAGCACCTGGAGGCTGCTGGTGTTCAGGTGGAGTTCAGCGACACCGAGAGCCCTGGGATACTGGTCAGGAAGGTGCCAGCCTGTTTCATCGAAAGAGAAGCCATTGAGATTCGGAGAGGGCGGCAGCCAGTCATTCAGTCGATACTGGAGGCAAGGACCCTGCAGCCTTTAAAGGACATTCACTTTTCTCACTTGTTCCTCCTGCGCAACTTAGGGAAGCAATGGCAGTGTTTTAATATGGGGGCAGGGCAAAGGGAGTGGAACCTCTCGACCCCCTCACTGCAGATCAGCAAGGAATCCCCAACGGCTGCCCAAGTTTCATTTCGCTCATGTGAGAGCAGTCAGTTCACATTCCACTCTCAGTCAGTGCTGTGTCGGAAGCTGTAGTTTTATGAAGGCTGGGATTTATGGGGACAGGAGAACGTTACAAGTCTTCTGTTCTCCTGAAAGTGCTGAGGCTCCAGATACAGATCCACTGGCTCATTCTGAGATACAGCACTGTACCCCCCGGGGTTCGGGGTGCGGGGATCACTGTGGGGTTCGGGGTGCAGGGATCACTGTGGGGTTCGGGGTGCAGGGATCACTGTGGGGTGCGGGGATCACTGTGGGGTTCGGGGTGCGGGGATCACTGTGGGGTTCGGGGTGCGGGGATCACTGTGGGGTGCGGGGATCACTGTGGGGTGCGGGGATCACTGTGGGGTGCGGGGATCACTGTGGGGTGCGGGGATCACTGTGGGGTGCGGGGATCACTGTGGGGTTCGGGGTGCGGGGATCACTGTGGGGTTCGGGGTGCGGGGATCACTGTGGGGTTCGGGGTGCGGGGATCACTGTGGGGTTCGGGGTGCGGGGATCACTGTGGGGTTCGGGGTGCGGGGATCACTGGGGTTCGGGGTGCGGGGATCACTGTGGGGTTCGGGGTGCGGGGATCACTGTGGGGTTCGGGGTGCGGGGATTACTGTGGGGTTCGGGGTGCAGGGATCACTGTGGGGTTCGGGGTGCGGGGATCACTGTGGGGTTCGGGGTGCGGGGATCACTGTGGGGTTCGGGGTGCGGGGATCACTGTGGGGTTCGGGGTGCGGGGATCACTGTGGGGTTCGGGGTGCGGGGATCACTGGGGTTCGGGGTGCGGGGATCACTGTGGGGTTCGGGGTGCGGGGATCACTGTGGGGTTCGGGGTGCGGGGATCACTGGGGTTCGGGGTGCGGGGATCACTGGGGTTCGGGGTGCGGGGATCACTGTGGGGTTCGGGGTGTGGGGATCACTGTGGGGTTCGGGGTGTGGGGATCACTGTGGGGTTCGGGGTGCGGGGATCACTGAGGTTCGGGGATCACTGTGGGGTTCGGGGTGCGGGGATCACTGTGGGGTTCGGGGTGCGAGGATCACTGTGGGGTTCGGGGTGCGGGGATCACTGTGGGGTTCGGGGTGTGGGGATCACTGTGGGGTTCGGGGTGCGGGGATCACTGGGGTTCGGGGTGCGGGGATCACTGTGGGGTTCGGGGTGCGGGGATCACTGTGGGGTTCGGGGTGCGGGGATCACTGTGGGGTTCGGGGTGCGGGGATCACTGGGGTTCGGGGTGCGGGGATCACTGGAGTTCGGGGTGCGGGGATCACTGGGGTTCGGGGTGCGGGGATCACTGGGGTTCGGGGTGCGGGGATCACTGGGGTTCGGGGTGCGGGGATCACTGTGGGGTTCGGGGTGCGGGGATCACTGTGGGGTTCGGGGTGTTTTTTTTATTCGTTCACGGGATGTGGGCGTCGCTGGCGAGGCCGGCATTTATTGCCCATCCCTAATTGCCCTCGAGAAGGTGGTGGTGAGCCGCCTCCTTGAACCGCTGCAGTCCGTGTGGTGACGGTTCTCTTTCAGTGCTGTTAGGAAGGGAGTTCCAGGATTTTGACCCAGCGACGATGAAGGAACGGCGATATATTTCCAAGTCGGGATGGTGTGTGACTTGGAGGGGAACGTGCAGGTGGTGTTGTTCCCATGTGCCTGCTGCCCTTGTCCTTCTAGGTGGTAGAGGTCGCGGGTTTGGGAGGTGCTGTCGAAGAAGCATTGGCGCGTTGGTGGAGTGCATCCTGTGGATGGTACACACTGCAGCTACTGTGCGCCGGTGGTGAAGGGAGTGAATGTTTAGGATGGTGGATGAGGTGCCAATCAAGCGGGCTACTTTGTCCTGGATGGTTTTGAGCTTCTTGAGTGTTGTTGGAGCTGCACTCATCCAGGCAAGTGGAGAGTATTCCATCACACTCCTGACTTGTGCCTTGTAGATGGTGGAAAGGCTTTGGGGAGTCAGGTGGTGAGTCACTCGCCGCAGAATACCCAGCCTCTGACCTGCTCTTGTAGCCATTGTATTTATGTGGCTGGTCCAGTTAAGTTTCTGGTCAAGCTCTGGGGGTCACCATTCTATGATTCTATGAATGGTGACCCCCAGGATGTTGATGGTGGGGGATTTGGCGATGGTAATGCCGTTGAATGTCATGGGGAGGTGGTTAGACTTTCTCTTGTTGGAGATGGTCATTGCCTGGCACTTGTCTGGCGCGAATGTTACTTGCCACTTATGAGCCCAAGCCTGGATGTTGTCCAGGTCTTGCTGCATGCGGGCTCGGACTGCTTCATCATCTGAGGGGTTGCGAATGGAACTGAACAATGTGCAATCATCAGCGAACATCCCCATTTCTGACCTTATGATGGAGGGAAGGTCATTGATAAAGCAGCTGAAGATGGTTGGGCCAAGGACACTGCCCTGAGGAACTCATGCAGCATTGTCCTGGGGCTGAGATGATTGGCCTCCAACAACCACTACCATCTTCCTTTGTGCTAGATATGACTCCAGCCACTGGAGAATTTTCCCCCTGATTCCCATTGACTTCAATTTTACTAGGGCTCCTTGGTGCCACACTCGGTCAAATGCTGCCTTGATGTCAAGGGCAGTCACTCCCACCTCACCTCTGGAATTCAGCTCTTTTGTCCAGGTTTGGACCAAGGCTGTAATGAGGTCTGGAGCCGAGTGGTCCTGGCGGAATCCAAACTGAGCATCGGTGAGCAGGTTATTGGTGAATAAGTGCCGCTTGATAGCACTGTCGACGACACCTTCATCACTTTGCTGATGATTGAGAGTAGACTGATGGGGCGGTAATTGGCCGGATTAGAATTGTTCTGCTTTTTGTGGACAGGACATACCTGGGCAATTTTCCACATTGTCGGGTAGATGCCAGTGTTGTAGCTGTACTGGAACAGCTTGGCTAGAGGCGCAGCTAGTTCTGGAGCACAAGTCTTCAGCACTACAGCTGGGATCTTGTCGGGCCCCATAGCCTTTGCTATATCCAGTGCACTCAGCCATTTCTTGATATCACGTGGAGTGAATCGAATTGGCTGAAGACTGGATTCTGTGATGGTGGGGATATCGGGAGGAGGCTGAGATGGATCATCCATTCGGCACTTCTGGCTGAAGATGGTGGCAAAGGCTTCAGCCTTGTCTTTTGCACTCACGTGCTGGACTCCGCCATCATTGAGGATGAGGATGTTTGCAGAGCCTCCTCCTCCCGTTAGTTGTTTAATCTTTCAAAGTTTTCTAGATTCAGGAACTGTCCCTCTAGATTGGAAAATTGCACGTCACTCCGCTTTTTAAGAAAGGAGAGAGAGGGAAACCAGGGAATTATAGACCAGTTAGCCTAACATCTGTTGTGGGGAAAATGCTGGAGTCTCTAATTAAGGATAGGGTGATTGAACACCTTGAGAATTTTCAGTTAATCAGAGAGAGCCAGCATGGATTTGTGAAAGGTAGGTCGTGCCTGACAAACCTAATTGAATTTTTTGAAGAGGTGTCTGAAGTAGTGGACAGGGGAATGTCAATGGATGTTATTTATATGGACTTCCAGAAGGCATTTGATAAGGTCTCACATAAGAGACTGTTAGCTACGATAGAAGCCCATGGTATCGAGGGAAAAGTACGGACTTTATTAGGAAGTTGGCTGAGCGAAAGGCGACAGAGAGTTGGGATAATGGGAAGGTACTCACATTGGCAGGATGTGACTAGTGGAGTCCCGCAGGGATCTGTCTTGGGGCCTCAATTATTCACAACATTTATTAACGACTTAGATGAAGGCATAGAAAGTCTCATATCTAAGTTTGCCGATGACACAAAGATTAGTGGCATTGTAAGCAGTGCAGATGAAAACATAAAATTACAAAGGGATATTGATAGATTAGGTGAATGGGCAAAACTGTGGCAAATGGAATTCAATGTAGACAAATGTGAGGTCATCCACTTTGGATCAAAAAAGGATAGAACAGGGTACTTTCTAAATGGTAAAAAGTTAAAAACAGTGGATGTCCAAAGGGACTTAGGGGTTCAGGTACATACATCATTGAAGTGTCATGAATAGGTGCAGAAAATAATCAATAAGGCTAATGGAATGCTGGCCTTTATATCTAGAGGACTGGAGTACAAGGGGGCAGAAGTTATGCTGCAGCTATACAAAACCCTGGTTAGACCGCACCTGGAGTACTGTGAGCAGTTCTGGGCACCGCACCTTCGGAAGGACATATTGGCCTTGGAGGGAGTGCAGCGTAGGTTTACTGGAATGATACCCGGACTTCAAGGATTAAGTTACGAGGAGAGATTACACAAATTGGGGTTGTATTCTCTAGAGTTTCGAAGGTTAAGGGGTGATCTGATCGAAGTTTATAAGATATTAAGGGGAACAGATAGGGTGGATAGAGAGAAACTATTTCCGCTGGTTGGGGATTTTAGGAGTAGGGGGCACAGTCTAAAAATTAGAGCCAGACCTTTCAGGAGTGAGATTAGAAAACATTTCTACACACAAAGGGTGGTAGAAGTTTGGAACTCTCTTCTGCAAACGGCAATTGATACTAGCTCAATTGCTAAATTTAAATCTGAGATAGAAAGCTTTTTGGCAACCAAAGGTATTAAGGGATATGGGCCAAAGGCAGGTATATGGAGTTAGATCACAGATCAGCCATGATCTTATCAAATGGCGGAGCAGGCACGAGGGGCTGAATGGCCTACTCCTGTTCCTAATTGTCCACCACCATTCACGACTGGATGTGGCAGGACTGCAGAGCTTTGATCTGATCCATTGATTGTGGAATCGCTTAGCTCTGTCTATAGCATGTTGCTTCCGCTGTTCAGCATGCATGTCGTCCTGAGTTGCAGCTTCACCAGGTTGGCACCTCATTTTTCGGTACACCTGGTGCTACTCCTGGCATGCTCTTCTACACTCCGCATTGAACCAGGGTTGATCCCCTGGCTTGTTGGTAATGGTAGAGTGAGGAATATGCTGGGCCATGAGGTTACAGATTGTGCTGGAATACAATTCTGCTGCTACTGATGGCCTCATAGATGCCCAGTTTAGAGCTGCTAGATCTGTTCTGAATCTATCCCATTTAGCACAGTGATAGTGCCACACAACACAACGGATGGTGTCCTCAGTGTGAAGACGGGACTTCATCTCCAGGAGGACTATGCAGTGTTCACTCCTACCAATACGGTCATGGACAGATGCATCTGCAACCAGGTAGATTGGTGAGGACGAGGTCAAGTAAGTTTATCCCTCGTGTTGGTTCGCTTACCACCTGCCGCAGGCCCAGTCTGGCAGCTATGTCCTTCAGGACTCAGCCAGCTCGGTCAGTAGTGGTGCTACCGAGGGATCACTGTGGGGGTGCGGGGTGCGGGGATGTCCTGTCCACAAAAAGCAGGACAAATCCAATCCGGCCAGTTACCGCCCCATCAGTCTACTCTCAATCATCAGCAAAGTGATGGAAGGTGTCGTCGACAGTGCTATCAAGCGGCACTTACTCACCAATAACCTGCCCACTGATGCTCAGTTTGGGATCCGCCAGGACCACTCGGCTCCAGACCTTATCACAGCCTTGGTCCAAACCTGGACAAAAGAGCTGAATTCCAGAGGTGAGGTGAGAGTGACTGCCCTTGACATCAAGGCAGCATTTGACCGAGTGTGGCACCAAGGAGCCAGAGTAAAATTGAAGTCAATGGGAATCGGGGAAAACTCTCCAGTGGCTGGAGTCATACTGAGCACAAAGGAAGATGGTAGTGGTTTTTGGAGGCCAATCACCTCAGCCCCATGACATTGCTGCAGCAGTTCCTCAGGGCAGTGTCCTAGGCCCAACCATCTTCAGCTGCTTCATCAATGACCTTCCCTCCATCATAAGGTCAGAAATGGCTGATGATTGCACAGTGTTCAGTTCCATTCGCAACCCCTCAGATAATGAAGCAGTCCGTGCATGCATGCAGCAAGACCTGGACAACATCCAGGCTTGGGCTGATAAGTGGCAAGTAACGTTCGTGCCAGGCAATGACCATCTCCAACAAGAGAAAGTCCAACCACCTCCCCTTGATAATCAACGGCATTGCCATCGCCGAATCCCCATTATCAACATCCTGGGGGTCACCATTGACCAGAAACTGAACTGAGCCAGCCATAAAAATACTGTGGCTACCAGAGCAGGTCAGAGGCTGGGTATTCTGTGGCGAGTGACTCACCTCCTGACTCCCCAAAGCCTTTCCACCATCTACAAGGCACAAGTCAGGAGTGTGATGGAATACTCTCCACTTGCCTGGGTGAGTGCAGCTCCAACAACACTCAAGAAGCTCGAAACCATCCAGGACAAAGCAGCCCGCTTGATTGGCACCCCATCCACCACCCGAAACATTCACTCCCTTCACCACCGACGCACTGTGGCTGCAGTGTGTACTATCCACAGGATGCACTGCAGCAACTCGCCAAGGCTTCTTCGACAGCACCTCCCAAACCCGCGACCTCTACCACCTAGAAGGGCAAGAGCAGCAGGCACATGGGAACACCACCACCTGCACGTTCCCCTCCAAGTCACACACCATCCCGACTTGGAAATATATCGCCGTTCCTTCATCGTCGCTGGGTCAAAATCCTGGAACTCCCTTCCTAACAGCACTGTGGGAGAACCTTCACCACACGGACTGCAGTGGTTCAAGAAGGCGGCTCACCACCACCTTCTCAAGGGCAATTAGGGATGGACAATAAATGCCGGCCTCCCCAGAGACGCCCACATCCCATGAACGAATAAAAAAAAATAGGGATCACTGTGGGGTTCGGGGTGTTTGGATCACGAAGAACATAAGAAATAGGAGCAGGAGTAGGCCAATCGGCCCCTCGAGCCTGCTCCGCCATTCAATAAGATCATGGCTGATCTGACCCTAACCTCAAATCTAAATTCATGTCCAATTTCCTGCCCGCTCCCCGTAACCCCTAATTCCCTTTACTTCTTGGAAACTGTCTATTTCTGTTTTAAATTTATTTAATGATGTAGCTTCCACAGCTTCCTGGGGCAGCAAATTCCACAGACCTACTACCCTCTGAGTGAAGAAGTTTCTCCTCATCTCAGTTTTGAAAGAGCAGCCCCTTATTCTAAGATTATGCCCCCTAGTTCTAGTTTCACCCATCCTTGGGAACATCCTTACCGCATCCACCCGATCAAGCCCCTTCACAATCTTATATGTTTCAATAAGATCGCCTCTCATTCTTCTGAACTGCAATGAGTAGAGTCCCAATCTACTCAACCTCTCCTCATATGTCCACCCCCTCATCCCCGGGATTAACCAAGTGAACCTTCTTTGTACTGCCTCGAGAGCAAGTATGTCTTTTCTTAAGTATGGACACCAAAACTGTATGCAGTGTTCCAGGTGCAGTCTCACCAATACCTTATATAACTGCAGCAATACCTCCCTGTTTTTATATTCTATCCCCTGAGCAATAAAAGCCAACATTCCGTTGGCCTTCTTGATCACCTCCTGCACCTGCATACTAACTTTTTGATTTTCTTGCACTAGGACTCCCAGATCCCTTTGCACTGCAGTACTTTCCAGTTTCTCGCCATTAAGATAATAACTTGCTCTCTGATTTTTCCTGCCAAAGTGCATAACCTCACATTTTCCAATATTGTATTGCATCTGCCAAATCTCCGCCCACTCACCCAGCCTGTCTATATCCCCTTGTAGGTTTATTATGTCCTCCTCACTCTCCACTTTCCCTCCCATCTTTGTATCATCTGCAAACTTTGATATGTTACACTCGGCCCCTCCTCCAAATCTTTAATATAGATTGTAAAGAGTTGGGGACCCAGCACCGACCCCTGCGGAACACCACTGGCTACTGGTTGCCAGTCCGAGAATGAACCATTTATCCCAACTCTCTGCTTCCTGTTAGATAACCAATCCTCCACCCATGCCAGAATATTACTCCCAATCCAGTGATTCTTTATCTTGAGCAATAATCTTTTATGTGGCACCTTGTCGAATGCCTTCTGGAAGTCTAAATACACTACGTCCACTGGTTCCCCTTTATCCACCCCGTACGTTATGTCCTCAAAGAACTCAAGCAAATTTGTCAGACATGACTTCCCCTTCGTAAAGCCATGCTGACTTTGTCCTATTAAATTATGTTTATCCAAATGTTCCGCTACTGTCTCCTTAATAATAGACTCCAAAATTTTACCCACCACAGATGTTAGGCTAACTGGTCTATAATTTCCAGCCTTCTGCCTACTACCCTTTTTAAATAAGGGTGTTACATTAGCAGTTTTCCAATCTGACGGGACCTTTGTCGAGTCCAGAGAATTTTGAAAAATTATTACCAAAGCATCCACAATCCCTACTGCCACTTCCCTCAAGACCTCGGATGTAAGCCATCAGGTCCAGGGGATTTATCCGCCTTGAGTCCCATTAATTTACTGAGTACCAATTCCTTGGTGATTTTAATCGTATTTAGCTCCTCCCCCCCCCCCTCGAGCCCCCTGTTTGTCCAGTGTTGGGATATTCTTAGTGTCCTCTACCGTAAAGACTGAAACAAAATATTTGTTCAGCATTTTTGCCATCTCCATGTTTCCCACCATTAATTTCCCGGTCTCATCCTCTAAGGGACCTACGTTTGCCTTAGCCACCCTTTTTCTTTTTGTATAACTGTAGAAACTCTTGCTATCTGTTTTTATATTTTTTTGCTAGTTTATTTTCATAATCTATCTTCCCTTTCTTAATCAATCCTTTAGTTACTTTTTGCTGCCTTTTGAAGACTTCCCAATCTTCTATCCTCCCACTAAGTTTGGCTACCTTATATGTCCTTGTTTTTAGTTGGATACTATCCTTAATTTCTTTACTTAGCCACGGATGGCTGTCATTTCTTTTACACCCTTTTTTCCTCAGTGGAATATATTTTTTTTGAAAGTTGTAAAATAACTCCTGGAATGAACACCACTGCTCATGTACCGTCTTACCCTTTAATCTATTTTCCCAGTCCACTTTAATCAATTTCGCTCTCATACCATCATAGTCTCCTTTATTCAAGCTCAGTACGCTTGTTTGAGAACCAACCTTCTCACCCTCTGATTGGATATGGAATGTAACCATGTTATGGTCACTCATTCCAAGGGGATCCTTAACGAGGACATTATTAATTAATCCAGGCTCATTACACAGGACCAGGTCCAAGGTTGCTTGTAGGATCAATTACATACTGCTCAAGAAATCCATCCCTAATACACTCAATAAACTCTTCCTCAAGGCTGCCCTGCCCAATTTGATTTGTCCAGTTTATATGATAGTTAAAATCCCCCATAATTATAGCTGTCCCCTTATTACATGCCCCGACTATTTCCTGATTAATACTTCTTCCAGCAGAGTTGCAACTATTAGGAGGCCTATATACTACGCCCACAAGTGTTTTTCCCCTTATTATTCCTTATTTCTACCCAAACTGTTTCATTATCCTGATCCTTTGTCCCAATATCATTTCTCTGTATTACAGTGATTCCTTCCTTTATTAACATAGCCACCCCACCTCCCCTTCCTTCCTGCCTGTCCTTCCTGATTGTTAAATACCCTGGCATATTTAATTCCCAGTCGTTGTCACCCTGCAGCCATGTTTCTGTAATGGCCACAAGATCATACCCATACGTAGTTATTTGTGCCGTTAACTCGTCCATTTTGTTACGAATGCTACGTGCTTTCAGATAAAGAACTTTCAAATATGTTTTGTGACACTTAATTCCTGCTTTTTCCTTTTTTAACACTTTACCTTTTACTCCATACCTTCTGTCCCTGACACGCTTTCCTCTGTCTCCCTGCTCAGGTTCCCAACCCCCTGCCACAGCTTTGATGCTGGGTTAATCGCCTTACGCCTTCTAGTTTTTATTTTATCTGTCGTGCCTAAAGTACACTTTCTTTCCGCTGCCCATTCGCTTTTCTCTCTTGCTGCTCTCAATTTTATTCCCTTCTGACTCCCCGCTCAGGTTCCCATCCCCCTGCCACTCTAGTTTAAACCTTCCCCAACAGCACTAGCAAACACCCTCGCGAGGACATTGGTCCCAGTCCTGCTCGGGTGTAACCCGTCACGCTTGTACAGGTCCCACCTTCCCCAGAACCGGTCCCAATGTCCCAGGAATCTAAATCCCTCCCTCCTACACCATCCCTGCAGCCACGCATTCATCCTGTCTATTCTCCTGTTCCTATACTCACCAGCACGTGGCACTGGTAGTAATCCTGAGATCACTACCTTTGAAGTCCTGCTTTTTAATTTATCTCCTAACTCCTTAAATTCACCTTGCAGGACCTCATCCCTTTTTTAACCTATGTCGTTGGTACCAATATGGACCACGACTACTGGCTGTTCACCCTCCCCTTCCAGAATGTCCTGCAGCCGCTCCGTGACATCCTTGACCCGAGCACCAGGGAGGCAACGTACCATCCTGGAGTCACGTTTGCGGCCACAGAAATGCCTATCTGTTCCCCTTACAATTGAATCTCCTATCACTATAGCCCTGCCACTCTTCTTCCTCCCCTCCTGTGCAGCAGTGGTGCCCCGAACCTGGCTCTTGCTGCTTTCCCCTGATAAGCCATCTCCCCCAACAGTATCTAAAGCAGAATATCTGTTTGAGAGGGAGATGGCCCCAGGGGACTCCTGCACTACCTGCCTCGTCCTTTTACTCTGCCTGGCAGTCACCCATTTCCTTTCTGCCTGCGTAATCTTTACCTGCGGTGTGACCACCTCACTGAACGTGCTATCCACGACAGTCTCAGCATCGCGGATGCTCCACAGTGAATCCACCCACAACTCCAGCTCCGAAATACGGTTAGCCAGTAGCTGCAGCTGGACACACTTCCTGCACACATGGTCGCCAGGGACACTGGTAGTGTCCATGACTTCCCACATAGTGCAGGAGGAGCATATCACGGGTGCGAGCTGTGCTGCCATGACTTGCCTTAGACTCTCAGACTCTCGTCCCGCTCTCGGTCTCTCCTTTTATACTGTGCTCACCTCTCTGACTCTCCTGCCTCACCTGTGACGTCGCACAGTAGTTGTCTCTTGTTGCAGGTCTGCTGCTGCTTTTATTCCCCAATCTCAGTCTTCTACTCCCAGGTCCACTGCCGCTCTGGGGGAAAAGTTAGGAAAAGCAAGGCAAAGCAGCACCTCCTTCCCCCACTTCACCGAACTCCCACACTCACCAAACTCTCCGTTCACACCGTGTTGTTCACACTGACAGGCCCCTGTATTTCTACAGTTTGTGACTCAGATGAGTCAGGCCTGCCCCACCTTCAGGTACCAGTTTAATCTAGCTCACCAATTAACTTGACAGAAACTTAAAAATTTAAACTTTAAAATTGAAATTAAACAGTTAATAGCAATTGAACTTAAACAGTTGAAAGCAATATGCACTAGATTTTAAAGAGATTAACCCTTAAACTCCCACAAGAGATTAACCCTTAAACTCCCACACGTGCCAAACTCTCCGTTCACACTGTGTTGTCCGCACACCGTGCTGTTCGCACTGACAGGCCCCTGTATTTCTGCAGTTTGTGATCCAGACTGTGGGGATCACTGTGGGGTTCGGGGTGTTTGGATCACTGTGGGGTTTGGGGTGCGGGGATCACTGTGGGGTTCGGGGTGTGGGGATCACTGGGGTTCGGGGTGCTGGGATCACTGTGGGGTTCGGGGTGCGGGGATCACTGTGGGGTTCGGGGTGTGGGGATCACTGGGGTTCGGGGTGCGGGGATCACTGTGGGGTTCGGGGTGCGGGGATCACTGGGGTTCGGGGTGCGGGGATCACTGTGGGGTTCGGGGTGCGGGGATCACTGTGGGGTTCGGGGTGCGGGGATCACTGTGGGGTTCGGGGTGCGGGGATCACTGTGGGGTTCGGGGTGTGGGGATCACTGTGGGGTTCGGGGTGCGGGGATCACTGTGGGGTTCGGGGATCACTGGGGTTCGGGGTGCGGGGATCACTGTGGGGTTCGGGGTGCGGGGATCACTGTGGGGTTCGGGGTGCGGGGATCACTGTGGGGTTCGGGGTGTGGGGATCACTGGGGTTCGGGGTGCGGGGATCACTGTGGGGTTCGGGGTGCGGGGATCACTGTGGGGTTCGGGGTGCGGGGATCACTGTGGGGTTCGGGGTGCGGGGATCACTGTGGGGTTCGGGGTGCGGGGATCACTGGGGTTCGGGGTGCGGGGATCACTGTGGGGTTCGGGGTGCGGGGATCACTGTGGGGTTCGGGGTGCGGGGATCACTGTGGGGTTCGGGGTGCGGGGATCACTGTGGGGTTCAGGGTGCGGGGATCACTGGGGTTCGGGGTGCGGGGATCACTGGGGTTCGGGGTGCGGGGATCACTGGGGTTCGGGGTGCGGGGATCACTGTGGGGTTCGGGGTGCGGGGATCACTGGGGTTCGGGGTGCGGGGATCACTGTGGGGTTCGGGGTGCGGGGATCACTGTGGGGTTCGGGGTGTGGGGATCACTGGGGTTCGGGGTGCGGGGATCACTGTGGGGTTCGGGGTGCGGGGATCACTGTGGGGTTCGGGGTGCGGGGATCACTGTGGGGTTCGGGGTGTGGGGATCACTGTGGGGTTCGGGGTGCGGGGATCACTGGGGTTCGGGGTGCGGGGATCACTGGGGTTCGGGGTGCGGGGATCACTGTGGGGTTCGGGGTGCGGGAATCACTGTGGGGTTCGGGGTGCGGGGATCACTGTGGGGTTCGGGGTGTGGGGATCACTGGGGTTCGGGGTGCGGGGATCACTGTGGGGTTCGGGGTGCGGGGATCACTGTGGGGTTCAGGGTGTGGGGATCACTGTGGGGTTCGGGGTGCGGGGATCACTGTGGGGTTCGGGGTGCGGGGATCACTGGGGTTCGGGGTGCGGGGATCACTGTGGGGTTCGGGGTGCGGGGATCACTGTGGGGTTCGGGGTGTGGGGATCACTGGGGTTCGGGGTGCGGGGATCACTGTGGGGTTCGGGGTGCGGGGATCACTGTGGGGTTCGGGGTGCGGGGATCACTGTGGGGTTCGGGGTGCGGGGATCACTGTGGGGTTCGGGGATCACTGTGGGGTTCGGGGTGCGGGGATCACTGTGGGGTTCGGGGTGCGGGGATCACTGGGGTTCGGGGTGCGGGGATCACTGTGGGGTTCGGGGTGCGGGGATCACTGTGGGGTTCGGGGTGTTTCGTGAGCTGTGAAAGGATATTATTAAACTAGAAAAAGTGCAGAAAAGATTTACTAGGATGCTACCGGGACTTGATGGTTTGACTTATAGGGAGAGGTTAGACAGACTGGGACTTTTTTCCCTGGAGAGTAGGAGGTTTAGGGGTGATCTTATAGAAGTCTATAAAATAATGAGGGGCATAGATAAGGTAGATAGTCAAAATCTTTTCCCAAAGGTAGGGGAGTCTATAACGAGGGGGCATAGATTTAAAGTGAGAGGGGAGAGATACAAAAGGGTCCAGAGGGGCAATTTTTTCACTCAAAGGGTGGTGAGTGTCTGGAACGAGCTGCCAGAGGCAGTAGTAGAGGCGGGTACAATTTTGTCTTTTAAAAAGCATTTGGACAGTTACATGGGTAAGATGGGTATAGAGGGATATGGGCCAAGTGCAGGCAATTGGGACTAGCTTAGTGGTATAAACTGGGCGACATGGACATGTTGGGCCGAAGGGCCTGTTTCCATGTTGTAACTTCTATGATTCTATAAGGTTATGGAGTACCATGTGACACACCTTGTTTTTGGGTCAATGGACTTTCTGAACCCCAATTTCCTCTCTAATCCACGTTTTCACTTTTGCAGGAGTTTCTCCGAGAACAGATTGAGGTGAGTGATCGAACGGCACATCACTCGCGTCATCAGAGAGTGTGATCGAGCGAGTGTGATCGAGTGAGGAATCGGGGAGCGAGTGCGATCGGGGAGCGAGTGCGATCGGGGGAGGAATCGGGGAGCGAGTGCGATCGGGGAGCGAGTGCGATCGGGGGAGGAATCGGGGAGCGAGTGCGATCGGGGAGCGAGTGCGATCGGGGGAGGAATCGGGGAGCGAGTGCGATCGGGGAGCGAGTGCGATCGGGGGAGGAATCGGGGAGCGAGTGCGATCGGGGAGCGAGTGCGATCGGGGGAGGAATCGGGGAGCGAGTGTGATCGGGGAGCGAGTGTGATCGGGGAGCGGGTGTGATGGAGCGGGCGATCGGGGAGCGAGTGTGATCGGGGAGCGGGTGTGATGGAGCGGGCGATCGGGGAGCGGGCGATCGGGGAGCGGGCGATCGGGGAGCGAGTGTGATCGGGGAGCGGGTGTGATGGAGCGGGTGTGATGGAGCGGGCAATCGGGGAGCGAGTGTGATCGGGGAGCGGGTGTGATGGAGCGGGCGATCGGGGAGCGGGCGATCGGGGAGCGGGCGATCGGGGAGCGAGTGTGATCGGGGAGCGGGTGTGATGGAGCGGGCGATCGGGGAGCGAGTGTGATCGGGGAGCGGGTGTGATGGAGCGGGCGATCGGGGAGCGGGTGTGATGGAGCGGGGGAGCGGGCGATCGGGGAGGGAGCGGGCGATCGGGGAGGGAGCGTGATGGAGCGGGCGATCGGGGAGCGAGCGTGATCGGGGAGCGAGCGTGATCGGGGAGCGAGCGTGATCGGGGAGCGGGCGATCGGGGAGGGAGCGGGCGATCGGGGAGGGAGCGGGCGATCGGGGAGGGAGCGGGCGATCGGGGAGCGAGCAGGCGATCGGGGAGCGAGCGTGATGGAGCGGGTGATCGGGGAGCGAGCGTGATCGGGGAGCGAGCGTGATTGGGGAGCGGGCGATCGGGGAGCGGGTGTGATCGGGGAGCGGGTGTGATCGGGGAGCGGGTGTGATGGAGTGGGCGATCGGGGAGCGAGCGTGATCGGGGAGCGAGCGTGATGGAGCGGGCGATCGGGGAGCGAGCGAGATCGGGGAGCGAGCGCGATCGGGGAGCGGGCGATCGGGGAGCGGGCGATCGGGGAGCGAGCGCGATCGCGATCAGGGAGCCAGCGTGATCGGGGAGCGAGTGTGATCGGGGAGCGAGTGTGATTGGGGAGCGAGCGTGATTGGGGAGCGGGCGATCGGGCAGCGGGTGTGATCGGGGAGCGGGTGTGATCGGGGAGCGGGTGTGATGGAGCGGGCGATCGGGGAGCGAGCGTGATCGGGGAGCGGGTGTGATGGAGCGGGCGATCGGGGAGCGAGCGTGATCGGGGAGCGAGCGTGATGGAGCGGGCGATCGGGGAGCGGGCGATCGGGGAGCGAGCGAGATCGGGGAGCGAGCGCGATCGGGGAGCGAGCGCGATCGGGGAGCGAGCGCGATCGGGGAGCGAGCGCGATCGGGGAGCGGGCGATCGGGGAGCGGGCGATCGGGGAGCGAGCGCGATCGCGATCAGGGAGCCAGCGTGATCGGGGAGCGAGTGTGATCGGGGAGCGAGTGTGATGGAGCGGGCGATCGGGGAGCGGGTGTGATGGAGCGGGCGATCGGGGAGCGAGTGATCCAGACTGTCCGGGCCCTGACTATAAGACCATAAGAGATAGGAGCAGGAGTAGGCCATTTGGCCCCTCGAGCCTGCTCTGCCATTTAATGAGATCATGGCTGATCTGATTTTTACCTCAACTTCACTTTCCCGCCTTTTCCCCATATCCTTTGATTCCCTTGCTGACCAAAAATTTGTCGAACTCAGCCTTGAATGTATTCAATGACTCAGCCTCCACAGCTTTTTGGGGTAAAGAATTCCAAAGATTCATGACCCTCTGGGAGAAGAAATTCCTCCTCATTTCCGTCTTAAACGGGCGACCCCTTATTCTGAGACTATGCCCCCCAGTTTTAGATTCCCCCATGAGGGGTAACATCCTCTCAGCATCGACCCTATCGAGTCCCCTCAGAATCTTGTATGTTTCAATAAGATCTCCTCTCATTCTTCTAAACTCCAATGAGTATAGACCCAACCTGTTCAATCTTTCCTCGTAAGGCAACCCTTCCATACCCGGAATCAACCGAGTGAACCTTCTCTGAACTGCCTCCAATGCAAGTATGTCCTTCCTTAAATAAGGGCACCAGAACTGTACGCAGTACTCCAGGTGTGGTCTCACCAGCACCCTGTAGAGTTGTAGCATGACTTTACTGCTTTTATACTCCATCCCCCTAGAAATAAAGGCCAATATTCCGTTTGCCTTCCGGATTACCTGCTGCACCTGTATGTTGACTCTTTGTGTTTCATG
Organism: Heptranchias perlo; assembly: GCF_035084215.1. NCBI lineage: Eukaryota > Metazoa > Chordata > Chondrichthyes > Hexanchiformes > Hexanchidae > Heptranchias > Heptranchias perlo. The sequence continues at coordinate 85,672,865 of NC_090334.1, read as the reverse complement.
TACGAGGACACCCAGATCCCTCTGTACTGCAGCATTTTGTAGTATTTCTCCATTCAAATAATATTTTGATTTTTTATTTTTCCTCCCAAAGTGGATGACTTCACATTTTCCCACATTATATTCCATCTGCCAAATTTTTGCCATTCTCTTAACCTGTTAATATCCCTTTGCAGACACTTTGTGTCCTCATCGCAACTTGCTTTTCCACCTATCTTTGTATCATCAGCAAATTTGGCCACAAGACACTCTGTTCCTTCATCCAAGTCACTGATATATATTGTAAATAGTTGAGGCCCCAGCACTGAGCCCTGCGGCACCCCACTAGTTACAGATTGCCATTTTGAAAATGACCCTTTTATCCCGACTCTTTGTTTTCTGTTAGTTAGCCAATCCTCTATCCATGCCAGTATATTACCCCCAACACCATGAGCTCTTATCTTGTGCAGTAATCTTTTATGTGGCACCTTATCGAATGCCTTTTGGAAATCCAAATATACTGCATCCATTGGTTCCCCTTTATCCACCCTGCCCGTTACTTCCTCAAAGAACTCTAATAAATTTGTCAGACATGATTTCCCTTCATAAAACCATGTTGACTCTCCTTGATTGTATTATGAGTCTCCAAATGTCCTGCTACTACTTCCTTAATAATGGATTCGAGCATTTTTCCAATGACAGATGTTAGGCTAACTGGTCTATAGTTACCTGCTTTCTGTCTCATTCCCTTCTTGAATAGGGGTGTTACGTTTGCAGTTTTCAATCCGCTGGGACCTTTCCAGAATCTAGTGAATTCTAGCAGATTACAACCAATGCATCCACTATCTCTGTAGCTACTTCCTTTAAGACCCTCGAATGCAAGCCATCAGGTCCAGGGGACTTGTCAGCCTTTAGACCCATTAGTTTACCTGGTACTTTTTCTCTCGTGATAGTGATGGTTATCAGTTCCTACCCCCACCTTTGCCCCTTGATTTTCTACTATGACTGTTCATGGGGTACACAGCACATTTGTTTCTCTTCACCTCTTTATTGTTGGTGCCGTTAGCTGTTAGTTAATCCCATCGTACTGTTCTGCGAGTGTGCATCACATGGAAATATTTGCAAACTTGTGATAGCTGAATGTGTACGTGTAGTGCTCGTGACTGCAGTTTATCCATCAGTCAGAATGTTGCGGATGCCACTGTGGGGGTTTTTGATGGTGGGTATCCCTGAATTTCCCCCAATGTTTGTCCTGCTGTGTCTCATGCAGTAAACCCGAGTCTTTGCTTCTATCCCCAGGTGCTTCAGTCAACGGGAGGCGTCCAAGGAGTGTTGTCACGTACAGTGCTGAAGGTGCTGTCCTCACAGGCCTGTCATGGTGAGTGTGAGCAGGTGTGCAACTGTCCACTGTGGGCAATAAGAAACAGGAGCAGAAGTCGGTCATTCAGCCCCTCGAACCTGCACCGCCATTCAATAAGATCGTGGCTGATCTTTGACCTCAACTCCACTTTCCTGCCCAATCCCCATATCCCTTGATTCCTTTAGTGTCCAAAAATCTATCGATCTCAACCTTGAATGTACTCAACAATTCAGCATCCACAGCCCTGTGGGGTAGAGAATTCCAAAGATTCACAACCCTCTGAATGAAGAAATTCCTCCTCATCTCAGTCTTAAATGGCCGACCCCTTATCCTGAGACTATGCCCCCTCGTTCTGGACTCTCCAGCCAGGGGAAACATCCTCTCAGCATCTACCCTGTCAAGCCCCCTGAGAATCTTATATGTTTCAATGAGATCACCTCTCATTCTTCTAAACTCCAGAGAGTATCGGCCCATTCTACTCATTCCCTCCTCAAAGGACAACCCTCTCATCCCAGGAATTAATCTAGTTAACCTTCGTTGCACCGCCTCCAAGGCAAGTTTATCCTTCCTTAGATAAGGAGACCAAAACTGTACACATTACTCCAGGTGAGGTCTCACCAAATCCCTGTACAATTGCAGCAAGACTTCCTTACTCTTGTACTCCAACCCCCTTGCAATAAAGGCCAACATACCATTTGCCTTCCTAATTGCTTGCTGTACCTGCATGTTAACTTTCTGTGTTTTTTGTACGAGGACACCCAAATCCCTCTGAACACCAACATTTAATAGTTTCTCACCATTTAAAAAATATTCAATTTTTCTAACTTTCCTACCAAAGTGAAATGGAGTGGCAGAAACTTCATAGCAAATTGGGCGGGAGTGGGAATCAATGTATCGAATCGTATGTTTCGAAGGGAGAGAATACCGAGAGCTCAATACTGCAGAAAGCCTGGAGGAGTATAGAAAGTGCAGGGGTGAAATTAAAAAGGAAATTAGGGAAGCAAGGAGAGGGCATGAAAAAATATTGGCAAATAAAATTAAGGAAAACCCAAAAATGTTTTATAAATACATAAAGAGCAAGAGGATAACTAAGGAAAGTGTAAGGCCTATTAAAGACCAAAAAGGTAACCTATGTGTGGAGGCGGAAGATGTGGGTCTGGTTCTTAATGAATACTTTGTGTCTGTCTTCACAAAAGAGGGGGATGATTTAGAGATTGAAGTTAAGGAGGAGGAGTGTCAAATATTGGATGGGATAAACTTAGTGATAAAGTAAGTATTAAGGGATTTAGCATCTTTGAAAGTAGATAAATCGCCAGGCCCAGATGAAATGTATCCCAGGCTGCTAAGAGAAGCAGTGGAGGAAATAGCAGAGGCTCTGACCATCATTTTCCAATCCTCCCTGGCTACAGGTGTAGTGCCGGAGGATTGGAGGACTGCTAACGTTGTACCGTTGTTTAAAAAGGGACAAAGAGATAGACTGAGTCATTACAGGCCAGTCAGTCTAACCTCGGAGGTGGGCAAACTATTGGAATCGATTCTGAGGGACAGCATAAATCGTCACTTAGAAAGGCACGGAGTAATCAAGGACAGTCAGCACGGATTTGTTAATGGAAGATTGTGTCTGACAAACTTGATTGAATTTTCTGACAAGGTCCCACATGGCAGACTGGTGAAAAAAGTAAAAGCCCATGGGATCCAAGGGAAAGTGGCTAGTTGGATCCAAAATTGGCTCAGTGGCAGGAAGCAAAGGGTTGACGGGTGTTTTTGTGACTGGAAGGCTGTTTCCATTGGGGTTCCACAAGGCTCAGTACAAGGTCCCTTGCTTTTTGTGGTATATATTAATGATTTGGACTTGAATGTGGGGGCTTAATCAAGAAGTTTGCAGATGATACAAAAATTGGCCATGTGGTTGATAGTGAGGAGGAAAGCTGTAGACTGCAGGAAGATATCAATGGACTGGTCAGGTGGGCAGAAAAGTGGCAAATGGCATTCAATCCAGAGAAGTGTAAGGTAATGTATTTGGGGAGGGCAAACAAGGCAAGGGAATACACAATAAATGGGAGGATACGGAGAGGTGTAGAGGAAGAGAGGGACCTTGGAGTGCATGTTCACAGATCCCTGAAGGCAGCAGGACAGGTAGATAAAGTGGTTAAAAAGGAATGTGGAATTCTTTCCATTATTAGCTGAGGCATAGAATATAAGAGCAGGGAGGTTATGCGAGAACTGTATAAAACATTGGTTAGGCCACAGCTTGAGTACTGCGTACAGTTCTGGTCACCACATTACAGGAAGGATGTGATTACACTAGAGAGGGTACAGAGGAGATTTACGAGGATGTTGCCAGGGCTGGAGAATTTTAGCTATGAGGAAAGATTGGATAGGCTGGGGTTATTTTCTTTGGAACAAATGAGACTGAGGGGAGATTTAATTGAGGTGTATAAAATTATGACGGGACTAGATAGAGTGGATAGGGAGGACCTATTTCCCTTAACAGAGAGGTCAGTGACCAGGGGGCATAGATTTAAAGTAATTGGTAGAAGGATTAGAGGGGAGCTGAGGAAAAATGTTTTCACCCAGAGGGTGGTGGGGGTCTGGAACTCACTGCCTGAGAGGGTGGGAGAGGCAGAAACCCTCAACTCATTTAAAAGTACCTGGATGTGCACCTGAAGAGCCGTAACCTACAGGGCTACGGACCAAGGGCTGGACAGTGGGATTAGGCTGGATAGCTCTTTCTCGGCCGGCACAGACATGATGGGCCAAATGGCCTCCTTCTGTGCTGTAACTTTCTATGATTCTATGAATAGGTAAGAGAGGAGGAGGAGAGGCGATACTAGTGAAGGAGGGAATACCTTCTGGAGAGAGAGGACTGGTGTACACAACAAACTGACTCAGAGTTAACATGGTTAGGGATCAAAGCAAAAGAGGGATTGTGCCATTAGTGAAGGTATACCTCAGACCCCCTGATTGTGGGATGGAATTTGTAGACAGATCAGGGTGTTGCGTAGGAGTAAATAAATAATTATTGTATGAGATTTTAATGACCCCACTCATTGATTGTCAGAATTCCATTCCCTTTTCTTCCAATGTGTGCAGTCTGGTTATTTGCCTCCGAGGGGTGAGGCGTTACTGGATCCAGATATGAGTAATGAAATATATCAGATAGATGAGTTAAATGTGGATGAGCAGCGACCATAGTAAGATCAGGTCCAAATAGAAAGGGAAAAAGTCAGAAAAAAACAAGGGCAACTGATTGGAAAGTGGAGAATCGAGGAGTGAGCTCGCTGAGGTGAGGTGGAAGGAGAAATTGGGACACAGGACTGCAGGTCAACAAGGAGACTTCAAAAAAAAGAGATTGCAGAATAAATACCATTAAAAAAGATTAGTTCAAGTTTCAGGATGCTATGGATGAATATAGAGGTTAGAAACAAACTTTTTATTTAATTAATTCTTGGGATGTGGGCGTTGCTGGCAATGCCGGCATTTATTGCCCGTCCCTAGTTGTCCTGAGAAGGCGGTGATGGGCCTTCTTCTTGAACGGCTGCAGTCTGTGTGGTATCATAGTAAGTATAACATAGGAGGAGGCCATTCGGCCCATCATGCCTGTGTACCTGACAACACCCAGCTCTACCTCACCACCACCTCCCTCAACCCCTTCACTGTCTCTCATTTGTCACATTGCTGGATGAGCAAAGATTTCCTCCAATTAAATATCGGGAAGACCAAAGCCATTGTGTTCAGTCCCCACCACAAACTCCATTCCCTAGCCACTGACTCCATCCCTCTCCCTGGCCACTGTCTGAGGCTGAACCAGACCGTTCACAACCTCACCGTCCTATTTGACCCTGAGATGAGCTTCTGATCCCAGATCCTCTCCATCACCGAGACCGCCTACTTCCACCTCCGTCACATCACCCCTCTCCGCCCCTGCCTCAGCTCATCTGCTGAAACTCTCACCCATGCCTTTGTTACCTCTAGACTCAACTTTTCCAGTGCTCTCCTGACCAGCCTCCCATCTTCCACCCTCCATAAACTTGAGGTCATCCAAATCTCTGCTGCCCGTATCCTAACTCGCACCAAGTCCCGTTCACCCCTCACCCCTGTGCTCGCTGACCTACATTGGCTCCCGGTCCAGGAACTCCTCGATTTAAAAAAAAATTCTCATCCTCTTTTTCAAATCCCTCCATGGCCTCGCCTCCTCCCTATCTCTGTAACCTCCTCCAGCCCTACAACCCTCCGAGATCTCTGCGCTCCTTCGATTCTTGCCTCTTGTGCATCCCCGATTTTAATCACTCCACCATTGGCAGCCGTGCCTTCAGCTGCCTAGACCCTAAGCTCTGGAATTCCCTCCCTAAACCTCTCCGCCTCTCTACCTCTCTCTCCTCCTTTAAGACATAGCAATAGGAGGAGGTAATTTAGCCCCTCGAGCTTGTTCCACCATTCAGTGAGAACAGGTGTTCAGGAAAGATAGGGAAGGAAAGAAGGTGGTGGTGGCATCAGTATTGATTAAAGAGAATATTGCAGTGCTGGAGAGAGAGGATGTCCTGGAGGGGTCAAGGACAGAATCTATTTGGTTAGAGTTAAGAAACAAGAGAGGTGCCATTACACGACTGGGTGTATTCTATAGGCCACCAAATAGTGGGAAGGAGATAGAGGAGCAAATTTGCAGAGAAATTAGAGAGGTGCAAGAACTATAGAGTAGTGATAACGGAGGATTTCAAATATCCCGGTGCCAGGCTTAAGGACATCTCCTCCAGGCTTGAGAAGAACTTGGAGTGGGAGGGGGAGGATCCAGTTGTCGTGGTCCATTAACGACATAAGTAGGACTAAGAAAGAGGTTCTGCTGAGGGAGTTTGAGCAGCTAGGGACTAAGTTTAAAAAGCAGAACCACAAAGGTAATAATCTCTGGATTATTACCTGAGCCACGAGCAAATTGGCACAGGGTAAATCAGATCAGAGAGATGAATGCGTGGCTCAAAGATCGGTGTGGGAGAAGTGGGTTTCGATTCATGGGGCACAGGCACCAGTACTGGGGAAAGAGGGAGCTGGTCCGTTGGGACGGACTACACCTGAACCATGCTGGGACCAGAGTTCTAGCGAATCGAACAACTAGGGAGGTAAATAGGGCTTTCAACTAAATAAGGGGGGGGGTGGTGGAGAGGGTCCCGTTGGAGGGAAATCTAGAATGTTAAAGAGAAAAGACAAGGAAGCAGTGCAGGAAAGTGATTGGGGTAAGGATAACCAAATTGTGTCAGGAAGGGACAGAGTGCACTAACAAATAGGGTCCAGGTAAGAAAAAATGGTAATAAGACAAATAGGGCCATAGTACAAAATGTTAAAAAGACAAATCTAAAGGCACTGTCTCTGAATGCACGAAGCATTCGTAATAAGGTAGACGAATTAACAGCGCAAATAGATGTAAACGGATACGATATAATTGCGATTACAGAGACATGGCTGCAGGGTGACCAAGGCTTTTTAGACCAGTATGTTGAGGAGCCAACCAGGGAATAGGCTATCCTAGATTGGGTATTGTGCAATGAGAAGGGGTTAATTAATAATCATCTTGTGCGGGGTCCTTTAGGGAAGAGTGACCATAACATGATAGAATTCTTCATTAAGATGGAAAGTGAAGTAGTCCAATCCAAAACTAGGGTCCTAAATCTAAACAAAGGAAACTACGAAGGTATGAGGAGTGAGTTGGCTATGGTAGATTGGGAAGCTTCATTAAAAGGCATGACGGTGGATAGGCAATGGCTGACATTTAAAGAATGAATGCATGAATTGCAACAATTATACATTCCTTTCTGGCGCAAAAACACAAAAGGAAAAGCGGCCCAACCATGGCTAACAAAAGAAATTAAGGATAGTATTAGATCCAAAGAGGAGTCATATAAAGTTGCCAGAAAAAGTAGCAAGCCTGAGGATTGGGAACAGTTTAGAATTCAGCAAAAAAGGACCAAGAGATTGATTAAGAGGGGAAAAATAGAGTTTGAGAGTAAACTTACAAGGAACATAAAAGTGGACTGTAAAAGCTTCTACAAGTGTGTAAAAAGAAAAAGATTAATGAAGACAAATGTAGGTCCCTTACTGTCAGAAATGGGAGAATTTGTAATGGGGAACAAAGAAATGGCAGAACAATTAAACAAATACTTTGGTTCTCTCTTCATGGAAGAGGACACAAATAACTTCCCAGAAATGCGAGGGAACCAAGGGACAAGTGAGAAGGAGGAATTAAAGGAAATTAGTATTAGTAAAAAAATAGTGCTGGAGAAATTAATGGGACTGAAAGCCAATAAATCCCCAGGGCCTGATAATCTGCATCCCAGAGTACGAAAAGAGGTAGCCATGGAAATAGTGGATGCATTAGTTGTCATCTTCCAAAATTCTATAAATTATGGAACAGTTCCTGCAGATTGGAGGGTGGCAAATGTAACCCCACAATTTAAAAAAGGAGGGAATCTTACAACACCAGGTCCAACAGTTTTATTTGAAAATCACAAGCTTTCGGAGGCTTTCTCCTTCGTCAGGTGAGTGTCGGATTCCTTGAAAATTACCGCATATATAGTCACAGAACAATGCCTGGTGATTACATATAATCTTTCCAACTGCCCGTTATCAAGGCAATCAAAGGAATTGAATAGTGTTCAGACAGACATCATTTAAAAAAGGAGGGAGAGAGAAAACAGGGAACTACAGACCGGATAGCCTAACATCAAGGGGAATGGAATGTAAGATTTCCAAATTTGCAGACGATACAAAGCTGGGGTGGAATGTGAGCTGTGAGGAGGATGCAAAGAGGCTCCAATGTGATTTAGACAAGTTGGGTGACTGGGCAAGAACATGGCAGATGCAGTATAACATGGATAAATGTGAGGTTATCCACTTTGGTTGTAAAAACAAAAAAACATTATCTGAATGGTGATAGATTGGGAAAAGGGGAGGTGCAACGAGACCTGGGTGTCCTTGTACACCAGTCGCTGAAAGCGAGCATTCAGGTGCAGCAAGCAGTTAGGAAGGTGAATGGTATGTTGGCCTTCATTGCAAGAGGATTTGAGTACAGGAGCAGGGATGTCTTACTGCAGTTATACAAGGCCTTGGTGAGACCACATCTGGAGTATTGTGTGCAGTTTTGGTCTCCTTATCTGAGGAAGGATGTCCTTGCCATGGAGGGAGTGCAAAGAAGGTTTACCAGACTGATTCCTGGGATGGCAGGACTGACGTATGAGGAGAGATTGGGTCGACTAGGCCTATATTCACTGGAGTTTAGACGAATGAGAGGTGATCTCATCGAAACATATAAAATTCTAACAGGATTAGACAGACTAGATGCAGGCAGGATGTTCCCAATGGCTGGGGAGTCCAGAACCAGGGGTCACAGTCTCAGGATACGGTTTATGCCATTCAGAACCGAGATGAGGAGAAATTTCTTCACTCAGAGGGTGGTGAACCTGTGGAATTCTCTACCACAGAAGGCAGTGGAGACCAAGTCATTAGATGTATTCAAGAAGGAGATAGATATATTTCTTAATGCTAAAGGGATCAAGGGATATGGGGAAAAAGCGGAAACAGGGTACTGAGTTAGACAATCAGCCATGATCATTTTGAATGGCGGAGCAGGCCCGAAGGGCCGAATGGCCTACACTTGCTTCTATTTTCTATGTGTCTATCTCGGAGGGTTGTAGGGCTGGAGGAGGTTACAGAGATAGGGAGGGGCGAGGCCATGGAGGGATTTGAAAACAAGGATGAGAATTTTAAAATCGAGGCATTCCCAGACTGGGAGCCAATGTAGGGGTGAGGGGTGAACAGGACTTAGTGCGAGTTAGGATACAGGCAGCAAAGTTTTGGATGACCTCAAGTTTATGGAGGGTGAAAGATGGGAGGCCGGGCAGAAGAGCATTGGAATAGTCCAGTCTGGAGGTAACAAGGGAAAGACGAGGGTTTCAGCAGCAGATGGGCTGGGGAGATGTTACAGAGGTGGGAAGTAGGCGGCCCTGGTGATGGAGAGCAGCAGCATCAGGACTAGGGAGAGCTGGGTGACTAGAACAACTTCCATGTGCATTTAGTGCTGGTCCCAGTAATGCTGGTCTGTTTATGTACTCAGCCCTTACTGTAAGTGCCACCTGTCTCAGGGAGCTTGGACTCAGCACCTCTAACCATGACCTATCATGTGATGTTGACAGGTGCTGTGAAATTTGGTGATGGACTGAGTGTGGAAGAGTGTGGAAGCCTAATGGAATCCCTCGCCAGCTGTGACCTGCCATTTCAGTGTGCTCATGGCAGACCCTCCATGTTACCTCTGGCAGACCTGGATCACCTGGACACAGACAAAGAGGTACGAGGGTCAGGAGCTCCACATCCAGTACTGTACATGTAGAACAGAAATGGGGAGGCGATTTTAGGAGGCAATTGCGGTGGAGGATGAGAGGGGCTCCGAAAATCGCGGAAATCCCGTTCGGGATCGGAAGCCGGCTCCAACCCGCCGACTTCCGAGTTTCCCAGGGACCCACCTGTGTGCGCGGGGGACCCGAAAACGGAAGTTAAGGAGCCAAGTGTACCTCATTGTCCCATACCTGGGACAAATGAAATCATTAAGAATATAAGAAATAGGAGCAGGAGTAGGCCAATCGGCCCCTCGAGCCTGCTCCGCCATTCAATAAGATCATGGCTGATCTGATCCTAACCTCAAATCTAAATTCATGTCCAATTTCCTGCCCACTCCCCGTAACCCCTAATTCCCTTTACTTCTAGAGAACGATTTTTAACTTACCTGGGCGGCTTGCCCACCGCCTCTGATGCACTCCTGGTGAAACTAGGAGTGAAGGGCTGGATCAGGCATAAAGAAACTAAATAAATTAAATTAAAAACTGTGGACGGAAGTGAAAACACTAAATGAACCTACCTTTGCACCCTGCTCCGACGTCTGATGTCTCTCGCTCTGATGTCCCCCTCTTCACCCTCCCCGATGTCCTCCCGATATTCCCCCTCTCCCTGCCCCCCCCCCCCCACCCCGGTCCTCCAGTCCAGCACCGGATGATGTCTCGCACTGTCTTGCTCACCACCCCCCCCCCGCCCCCCCCCCAGCCATCAATCAGGCCGGCTGCCGAGCGTGAAACCCGGAGAGGACGTTAATCATCAGCAATCAACATGCGTTCGTATCGGAAACGGTAAGTTTTGTTCATGCGGGTTTACCACGCGCACCTTCACCCCCTGCTGTCAACCCGCCACCCATTGTAAAATCAAGCCCCAGAGCGTGGTGCTGTAACATACACAGAGCATAGAGCGTGCAAAATGCGTTATACACAGGGTACCGGGTGTGTACTGTGTAATACACAGGGTACCGGGTGTGTACTATGTAATACACAGGGTACCGGGAGTGTACTGTGTTATACACAGGGTACCGGGTGTGTACTGTGTTATACACAGGGTACCGGATGTGTACTGTGTTATACACAGGGTACCGGGAGTGTACTGTGTTATACACAGGGTACCGGGAGTGTACTGTGTAATACACAGGGTACCGGGAGTGTACTGTGTTATACACAGGGTACTGGGTGTGTACTGTGTTATACACAGGGTGTGTACTGTGTTGTACACAGGGTACCGGGTGTGTACTGTGTTATACACAGGGTACCGGGTGTGTACTGTGTTATACACAGGGTACCGGGTGTGTACTGTGTTATACACAGGGTACCGGGTGTGTACTGTGTTATACACAGGGTACCGGGTGTGTACTGTGTTATACACAGGGTACCGGGTGTGTACTGTGTTATACACAGGGTACCGGGTGTGTACTGTGTTATACACAGGGTACCGGGTGTGCACTATGTAATACACAGGGTACCGGGTGTGCACTGTGTTATACACAGGGTACCGGGTGTGCACTATGTAATACACAGGGTACCGGGTGTGCACTGTGTTATACACAGGGTACCGGGTGTGCACTATGTAATACACAGGGTACCGGGTGTGCACTGTGTTATACACAGGGTACAGGGTGTGTTCTGTGTTGTACACGGTACAGGGTGTGTACAGTGTTGTATACTGTACAGGGTGTGTACTGTGTTGTACACAGGGTACCGGGTGTGTACTGTGTTGTACACAGGGTACCGGGTGTGTACTGTGTTGTACACAGGGTACCGGGTGTGTACTGTGTTGTACACAGGGTACCGGGTGTGTACTGTGTTGTACACAGGGTACCGGGTGTGTACTGTGTTGTACACAGGGTACCGGGTGTGTACTGTGTTATAGAATCATAGAAGTTTACAACATGGAAACAGGCCCTTCGGCCCAACATGTCCATGTCGCCCAGTTTATACCACTAAGCTAGTCCCAATTGCCTGCACTTGGCCCATATCCCTCTATACCCATCTTACCCATGTAACTGTCCAAATGCTTTTTAAAAGACAAAATTGTACCTGCCTCTACTACTGCCTCTGGCAGCTCGTTCCAGACACTCACCACCCTTTGAGTGAAAAAATTGCCCCTCTGGACCCTTTTGTATCTCTCCCCTCTCACCTTAAATCTATGCCCCCTCGTTATAGACTCCCCTACCTTTGGGAAAAGATTTTGACTATCTACCTTATCTATGCCCCTCATTATTTTATAGACTTCTATAAGATTACCCCAAACCTCCTACTCTCCAGGGAAAAAAGTCCCAGTCTGTCTAACCTCTCCCTGTAAGTCAAACCATCAAGTCCCGGTAGCATCCTAGTAAATCTTTTCTGCACTCTTTCTAGTTTAATAATATCCTTTCTATAATAGGGTGACCAGAACTGTACACAGTATTCCAAGTGTGGCCTTACTAATGTCTTGTACAACTTCAATAAGACACAGGGTGCAGGGTGCGCACTGTGTTATACGCAGGGTGCAGGGTGCGCACTGTGTTATACGCAGGGTGCAGGGTGCGCACTGTGTTATACGCAGGGTGCAGGGTGCGCACTGTGTTATACGCAGGGTGCAGGGTGCGCACTGTGTTATACGCAGGGTGCAGGGTGCGCACTGTGTTATACGCAGGGTGCAGGGTGCGCACTGTGTTATACGCAGGGTGCAGGGTGCGCACTGTGTTATACGCAGGGTGCAGGGTGCGCACTGTGTTATACGCAGGGTGCAGGGTGCGCACTGTGTTATACGCAGGGTGCAGGGTGCGCACTGTGTTATACGCAGGGTGCAGGGTGCGCACTGTGTTATACGCAGGGTGCAGGGTGCGCACTGTGTTACACGCAGGGTGCAGGGTGCGCACTGTGTTACACGCAGGGTGCAGGGTGCGCACTGTGTTACACGCAGGGTGCAGGGTGCGCACTGTGTTACACGCAGGGTGCAGGGTGCGCACTGTGTTACACGCAGGGTGCAGGGTGCGCACTGTGTTACACGCAGGATGCAGGGTGCGCACTGTGTTACACGCAGGGTGCAGGGTGCGCACTGTGTTACACGCAGGGTGCAGGGTGCGCACTGTGTTATACGCAGGGTGCAGGGTGCGCACTGTGTTATAATGGGAATCGGGGAAAACTCTGCAGTGGCTGGAGTCATACCTAACACAAAGAAAGATGGTAGTGGTTGTTGGAGGCCAATCATCTCAGCCCCAGGATATTGCTGCAGGAGTTCCTCAGGGCAGTGTCCTAGGCCCGACCATCTTCAGCTGCTTCATCAATGACCTTCCCTCCATCATAAGGTCAGAAATGGGGATGTTCGCTGATGATTGCACAGTGTTCAGTTCCATTCGCAACCCCTCAAATAATGAAGCAGTCCGAGCCCGCATGCAGCAAGACCTGGACAACATCCAGGCTTGGGCTCATAAGTGGCAAGTAACATTCGCGCCAGACAAGTGCCAGGCAATGACCATCGGGACTCTACTCATTGGAGTTCAGAAGAATGAGAGTCGATCTTATTGAAACATATAACATTGTGAAGGGGCTTGATCGGGTGGATGCGGTAAGGATGTTCCCAAGGATGGGTGAAACTAGAACGAGGGGGCATAATCTTAGAATAAGGGGCTGCTCTTTCAAAACTGAGATGAGGAGAAACTTCTTCACTCAGAGGGTGGTGGGTCTGTGGAATTTGCTGCCCCAGGAAGCTGTGGAAGCTACATCATTAAATAAATTTAAAACAGAAATAGACAGTTTCCTCGAAGTAAAGGGAATTAGGGGTTACGGGGAGCGGGCAGGAAATTGGACATGAATTTAGATTTGAGGTTAGGATCAGATCAGTCATGATCTTATTGAATGGCGGAGCAGGCTCGAGGGGCCGATTGGCCTACTCCTGCTCCTATTTCTTATGTTCTTATACACAGGGTACCGGGTGTGCACTGTGTACATGTTTCTTATGTTTCTTATGTTCTGAGTGAAGACATTTCTCCTTATCTCGGTTCTAAATGGCATACTCCGTATCCTGAGACTGTGACACCTGGTTCTGGACTCCCCAGCCATCGGGAGCATCCTCCCTGCATCTAGTCCGTCTAGTCCTGTTAGAATTTTATAGTCGACCCAATCTCTCCTCATACGTCAGTCCTGCCATCCCAGGAATCAGTCTGGTAAACCTTCGTTTCACTCCGTCCATGGCAAGGACATCCTTCCTCAGATAAGGAGACCAAAACTGCGCACAATACTCCAGATGTGGTCTCACCAAGGCCCTGTATAACTGCAGTAAGACATCCCAAATCCTCTTGCAATGAACGCCAACATACCATTCGCCCACCCACGGTGGGACATCCTATATCTGCAGTTTGTGTGTGGGGGGGAGGCAAGAGGCCCTCCAGACATATACCCTAAAGGCAGCGGGGGACGAAGTCAATGCCAGGCGCACAGCATCATGAACATGGATGCAGTGCAGGAAGAAGTTCAATGCTTTGACTGAGGTCAAATGTCAAGTGGCGTCTCCCACCAACTGCACCACGCACTACACCCCCCACATACCAACAAACTCAACTTTTCCAACCAGATGTTTCCTCTCACCCTTACACATTACCACTGTTTCAAGCCGCCCACCCACGACTCACAGGCCACACACACTAGCAGCTATTCAACCATGACAGGAACATCACCCCGACACACGTCCTGCATTCTTGCAGGAGAAGGTGGCGCATATCAAGAGACAGCGCCATTTAGCCCCTCGAGCCTGTTCCGCCATTCAAGGAGGACTTGTGACCTAACTCCATATACCCACCTTAGCCCCATATCCCATAATAACCTGCACGTCCTGGGTCTAAATTTTTTTTTATTCGTTCATGGAATGTGAGCGTCGCTGGCGAGGCCAACATTTATTGCCCAACCCTGATTGCCTTTGTAGAAGGTGGTGCGAGGCCATTTCAGAGGGTGATTAAGAATCAACCACATTGCTGTGGGTCTGGAGTCGCATATAGGCCCAGACCGGGTAAGGACAGCAGGTTTCCTTCCCTAAAGGGAGGACATTAGTGAACCAGATGGGTTTTTAACGACAATCCGGTAGTTTCGTGGCCACCATTACTGATGATTTTTTAATTCCATATTTTATTTAATTGAATTTAAATTCCCAGCTGCTGTGGCAGGATTTGAACTCATGACTCCGGATTATTAGTCCAGGCCTCTGGATTACTAGTCCAGTAACATAACCACTATGCTACCGTACCCGGTGTGAGGCTATGTCCCTGCATCCTAGTATTCAAGGGTAGGAGACCTTCAAAAACAGTTACAAATGTCTCGGCAACCAGAAGCAATAATCCAGCCCCTAACCTGTAAATCCTGCGTGGTCCCTTTAAATAGCGCAGGTGGGGATCCTCCATGCACTCCAAGACACGTTCAGATGGTTGGGGTGAAAACTGTCCATTGAGTTGAGCGTTAAGTCTCAAAATGGTGTCTATCGCTTTAAATCAGCGTTGCACACTGATTGAAGCCAGTTTCATCCTACTTTACATGATTCCAGCGTTCGTTAACTGCGCCTGTGCTAACTTTTTTTCATTCGTTCATGGGATGTGGGCGTCGCTGGCGAGGCCGGCATTTATTGCCCATCCCTAATTGCCCTCGAGAAGGTGGTGGTGAGCCGCCTTCTTGAACCGCTGCAGTCCGTGTGGTGACGGTTCTCCCTCAGTGCTGTTAGGAAGGGAGTTCCAGGATTTTGACCCAGCGACGATGAAGGAACAGTGATATATTTCCAAGTCGGGATGGTGTGTGACTTGGAGGGGAACGTGCAGGTGGTGTTCCCATGTGCCTGCTGCTCTTGTCCTTCTAGGTGGTAGAGGTCGCGGGTTTGGGAGGTGCTGTCGAAGAAGCCTTGGCGAATTGCTGCAGTGCATCCTGTGGATGGTACACACTGCAGCCACAGTGCGCCGGTGGTGAAGGGAGTGAATGTTTAGGGTGGTGGATGGGGTGCCAATCAAGCGGGCGGCTTTGTCCTCTCCTGACTTGTGTCTTGTAAATGGCAGAAAAGCTTTGGGGAGTCAGGAGGTGAGTCACTCGCTGCAGAATATCCAGCCTCTGACCTGCTCTTGTAGCCACAGTATTTATGTGGCTGGCCCAGTTAAGTTTCTGGTCAATGGTGACCCCCAGGATATTGATGGTGGGTGATTCGGCGATGGTAATGCCGTTGAATGTCAAGGGGAGGTGGTTATATTCTCTCTTGTTGGAGATGGTCATTGCCTGGCACTTGACTGGCGCGAATGTTACTTGCCACTTATCAGCCCAAGCCTGGTTGTTGTCCAGGTCTTGCTGCATGCGGGCTCGGACTGCTTCATTATTTGAGGGGTTGCGAATGGAACTGAACACTGTGCAATCATCAGTGAACATCCCCATTTCTGACCTTATGATGGAGGGAAGGTCATTGATGAAGCAGCTGAAGATGGTTGGGCCTAGGACACTGCCCTGAGGAACTCCTGCAGCAATGTCCTGGGGCTGAGATAATTGGCCTCCAACAACCACTACCATCTTCCTTTGTGCTAGGTATGACTCCAGCCACTAGAGAGTTTTCCTCCTGATTCCCATTGACTTCAATTTTACTAGGGCTCCTTGGTGCCACACTCGGTCAAATGCTGCCTTGATGTCAAGGGCAGTCACTCTCACCTCACCTCTGGAATTCAGCAAAGGAGGACGAAGACATTGATTAAGAGGGGAAAAATAGAGTGCGAGAGTAAACTAGCAGGGAACATAAAAACTGACTGTAAAAGCTTCTGTAAATATGTCAAGAGAAAAAGATTAGTGAAGACAAATGTAGGTCCCTTACAGTCAGAAATGGGGGAAATTATAATGGGGAACAAAGAAATGGCAGAACAATTAAACACATACTTTGGTTCTGTCTTCACAAAGGAGGACACAAATAACCTCCCACAAATGTTAGGGAACCAAGGGTCTAGTGAGAGGGAGGAACTGAAGGAAATCAGTATTCGTAAAAAAAAAGTGCTGGGGAAATTAATGGGGCTAAAGGCTGACAAATCCCCAGGGCCTGATACTCTACATCCCAGAGTACTAAAGGAAGTGGGCCTGGAAATAGTGGATACATTGGTGATCATCTTCCAAAATTCTATAGACTCTGGAACAGTTCCTACAGATTGGAGGGTGGCAAATGTAACCCCACTATTTAAAAAAGGAGGGAGAGAAAAAACAGGGAATTACAGACCAGTTAGCCGAACATCAGTAGTGGGGAAAATGCTCGAGTCTGTTATAAAAGATGTGTAAACAATTTTACAACACCAAGTTATAGTCCAGCAATTTTATTTTAAATTCACAAGCTTTCGGAGATTTCCTCCTTCCTCAGGCAAATGTTTGCCTTCCTCAGGCAAACATTTGCCTGAGGAAGGAGGAAATCTCCGAAAGCTTGTGAATTTAAAATAAAATTGCTGGACTATAACTTGGTGTTGTAAAATTGTTTACAATTGTCAACCCCAGTCCATCACCGGCATCTCCACATCATAAAAGATGTGATAACAGAACACTTGGAAGGCATTAACGGGATTGGACAAAGTCAGCATGGGTTTATGAAAGGGAAATCGTGCTTAACAAATCTACTGGAGTTTTTTGAGGATGTAACTCGTAGAATAGATAGGGGAGAACCAGTGGATGTGGTGTATTTGGATTTTCAGAAGGCTTTTGATAAGGTCCCACACAAGAGGTTAGTGTGCAAAATTAAAGCACAAGGGATTGGGGGGAATATACTGGCATGGATTGAGAATTGGTTGACAGACAGGAAACAGAGAGTAGGAATAAACGGGTCTTTTTCGGGGTGGCAGGCAGTGACTAGTGGGGTACCGCAGGGATCAGTGCTTGGGCCCCAGCTATTCACAATATATATCAATGATTTGGATGAGGGAACTAAATGTAACATTTCCAAATTTGCAGATGACACAAAGCTGGGGTGGAATGTGAGCTGTGAGGAGGATGTAAAGAGGCTCCAATGTGATTTAGACAAGTTGGGTGAGTGGGCAAGAACATGGCAGATGCAGTATAACGTGGATAAATGTGAGGTTATCCACTTTGGTTGTAAAAACAGAAAGGCAGATTATTATCTGAATGGTGATAGATTGGGAAAAGGGGAGGTGCAACGAGACCTGGGTGTCCTTGTACACCAGTCGCTGAAAGCGAGCATTCAGGTGCAGCAAGCAGTTAGGAAGGCGAATGGTATGTTGGCCTTCATTGCAAGAGGATTTGAGTGCAGGAGCAGGGATGTCTTACTGCAGTTGTACGGGGCCTTGGTGAGACCACATCTGGAGTATTGTGTGCAGTTTTGGTCTCCTTATCTGAGGAAGGATGTCCTTGCTGTGGAGGGAGTGCAACGAAGGTTTACCAGACTGATTCCTGGGATGGCAGGACTGACGTATGAGGAGAGATTGGGTCGACTAGGCCTATATTCACTAGAGATTAGAAGAATGGGAGGTGATCTCATCGAAACATATAAAATTCTAATAGGACTAGACAGACTAGATGCAGGGAGGATGTTCCCGATGGCTGGGGAGTCCAGAACCAGGGAACACAGCCTCAGCATACGGGGTATGCCATTTAGAACCGAGATGAGGAGAAATTTCTTCACTCAGGGGGATCAAGGGATATGGGGAAAAAGCAGGAACAGGATACTGAGTTAAACGATCAGCCTTGATCATTTTGAATGGCGGAGCAGGCCCGAATGGCCGACTCTTGCTCATATTTT
This sequence comes from Heptranchias perlo, assembly GCF_035084215.1. Lineage (NCBI taxonomy): Eukaryota > Metazoa > Chordata > Chondrichthyes > Hexanchiformes > Hexanchidae > Heptranchias > Heptranchias perlo. The sequence goes on along the minus strand of NC_090334.1, from coordinate 85,654,426 downwards.
CTATGTTTCTATGGAATTCAGCTCTTTTGTCCATGTTCGGACCAAGGCTGTAATGAGATCTGGAGCCGAGTGGTCCTGGTGGAACCCAAACTGAGCATCGGTGAGCAGGTTATTGACGAGAAAGTGCCGCTTGATAGCACTGTCGACGACACCTTCCATCACTTTGCTGATGATTGAGAGTCGACTGATGGGGCGGTAATTGGCCAGATTGGATTTGTGGACAGGACATACCTGGGCAATTTTCCGCATTGTCAGGTAGATGCCAGTGTTGTAGTTGTACTGGAACAGTTTGGCTAGAGGCACGGCTAGATCTGGAGCACAAGTCTTCAGCACTACAGCCGGGATGTTGTCGGGGCCCATAGCCTTTGTTGTATCCAGTGCACTTAGCCGTTTTTTGATATCACGTGGAGTGAATCGAATTGGCTGAAGACTGGCTTCTGTGATGGTGGGGATATCGGGAGGAGGCCGAGATGGATCATCCACTCAGCACTTCTGACTGAAGATGGTTCCAAACGCTTCAGCCTAGTCTTTTGCACTCATGCTGGACTCTGCCATGATTGAGGATGGGGATGTTTACAGAGCCTCCTCCTCCCGTTAGTTGTTTAACTGTCCACCACCATTCACGACTGGATGTGGCAGGACTGCAGAGCTTTGATCTGATCCGTTGGTTGTGGAATCGCTTAGCTCTGTCTGTAGCATGTTGCTTCCGCTGTTTATCATGCATGTAGTCCTGAGTTGTAGCTTCATCAGGTTGGCACCTCATTTTTAGGTACGCCTGGTGCTGCTCCTGGCATGCTCTTCTGCACTCCTCATTGAACCAGGGTTGATCCCCTGGCTTGTTGGTAACGGTAGAGTGAGGAATATGCCGGGCCATGAGGTTACAGATTGTGCTGGAATACAATTCTGCTGCTGCTGATGGCCCACAGTGCCTCATGGATGCCCAGTTTTGAGCTGCTTGATCTGTTCTGAATTTATCCCATTTAGTATGGTGGTAGTGCCACACAACACGTTGGATGGTGTCCTCAGTGCGAAGACGGGACTTCATCTCCACGAGGACTGTGCAGTGGTCACTCCTACCAATACTGTCACAGACAGATGCATCTGCGACAGGTAGATTGGTGAGGACGAGGTCAAGTAGGTTTTTCCCTCGTGTTGGTTCGCTCACCACCTGCCGCAGGCCCAGTCTAGTAGCTATTTCCTTCAGGACACGGCCTGCTCGGTCAGTGGTGGTGCTACTGAGCCACTCTTGGTGATGGACATTGAAGTCCCCCACCCACAGTGCATTCTGTGCCCTTGCTACCCTCAGTGCTTCCTCCAAGTGGTGCTCAACATGGAGCAGGACTGATTCATCAGCTGCGGGAGGACGGTAGGTGGTTATCAGCAGGAGGTTTCCTTGCCCATGTTTGACCTGATGCCATGAGATTTCATGGGGTCCAGAGTCAATGTTGAGGACTCCCCAGGCCACTCCCTCCTGACTGTATATCACTGTACCACCACCTCTGGTAGGTCTGACCTGCCGGTGGGACAGGACATACCCAGGGATGGTGATGGAAGAGTCTGGGACGTTGGCTGAAAGGTATGATTCTGTGAGTATGGCTATGTCAGACTGTTGCTTGACTAGTCTGTGGGACAGCTCTCCCAATTTTGGCACAAGTTCCCAGATGTTAGTGAGGAGGACTTTGCAGGGTCGACTGGGCTTGGTTTGCCTTTGTCGTGTCTGGTGCCTGGTGGTCCGATGCCAGGTGGTCTGTCTGGTTTTATTCTTATGACTTTTCGTAGCGAGATTTTACAACTGAGTGGCTTGCTAGGCCATTTCAGAGGGCAATTAAGAATCTACCACATTGCTGTTGGTCTGGAGTCACATATAGGCCAGACCGGGTAAGGACGGCAGGTTTCCTTCCCTAAAGGACATTAGTGAACCAGATGGGTTTTTACGACAATCCAGTAGTTTCATGGCCACCATTATTGATACTAGTTTTTTTTTTGAAAGAGTGTTTGAATACAGGAGCAAGGATGTCTTACTGTAGTTATACAGGGCCTTGGTGAGACCACACCTGGAGTACTGTCATAGAATCATAGAAGTTACAACATGGAAACAGGCCCTTCGGCCCAACATGTCCATGTCGCCCAGTTTATACCACTAAGCTAGTCCCAATTGCCTGCACTTGGCCCATATCCCTCTATACCCATCTTACCCATGTAACTGTCCAAATGCTTTTTAAAAGACAAAATTGTACCCGCCTCTACTACTGCCTCTGGCAGCTCGTTCCAGACACTCACCACCCTTTGAGTGAAAAAATTGCCCCTCTGGACCCTTTTGTATCTCTCCCCTCTCACCTCAAATCTATGTCCCCTCGTTATAGACTCCCCTACCTTTGGGAAAAGATTTTGACTATCTACCTTATTTATGCCCCTCATTATTTTATAGACTTCTATAAGATCACCCCTTAACCTCTTACTCTCCAGGGAAAAAAGTCCCAGTCTATCTAACCTCTCCCCATAAGTCAAACCATCAAGTCCCGGTAGCATCCTAGTAAATCTTTTCTGCACTCTTTCTAGTTTAATAATATCCTTTCTATAATAGGGTGACCAGAACTGTACACAGTATTCCAAGTGTGGCCTTACTAATGTCTTGTACAACTTCAACAAGACATCCCAACTCCTATATTCAATGTTCTGACCAATGAAACCAAGCATGCCGAATGCCTTCTTCACCACCCTATCCACCTGTGACTCCACTTTCAAGGAGCTATGAACCTGTACTCCTAGATCTCTTTGTTCTATAACTCTCCCCAACGCCCTACCATTAACGGAGTAGGTCCTGGCCCGATTCGATCTCCCAAAATGCATCACCTCACATTTATCTAAATTAAACTCCATCTGCCATTCATCGGCCCACTGGCCCAATTTATCAAGATCCCGTTGCAATCCCAGATAACCTTCTTCACTGTCCACAATGCCACCAATCTTGGTGTCATCTGCAAACTTACTAACCATTCCTCCTAAATTCTCATCCAAATCATTAATATAAATAACAAATAACAGCGGACCCAGCACCGATCCCTGAGGCACACCGCTGGACACAGGCCTCCAGTTTGAAAAACAACCCTCTACAACCACCCTCTGTCTTCTGTCGTCAAGCCAATTTTGTATCCAATTGGCTACCTCACCTTGGATCCCGTGAGATTTAACCTTATGCAACAACCTACCATGCGGTACCTTGTCAAAGGCTTTGCTAAAGTCCATGTAAACCACGTCTACTGCACAGCCCTCATCTATCTTCTTGGTTACCCCTTCAAAAAACTCAATCAAATTCGTGAGACATGATTTTCCTCTCACAAAACCATGCTGACTGTTCCTAATCAGTCCCTGCCTCTCCAAATGCCCGTCGATCCTGTCTCTCAGAATACCCTCTAACAACTTACCCACTACAGATGTCAGGCTCACCGGTCTGTAGTTCCCAGGCTTTTCCCTGCCGCCTTTCTTAAACAAAGGCACAACATTTGCTACCCTCCAATCTTCAGGCACCTCACCTGTAGCTGTCGATGATTCAAATATCTCTGCTAGGGGACCCGCAATTTCCTCCTTCACCTCCCATCACGTCCTGGGATACATTTCATCAGGTCCCAGAGATTTATCTACCTTGATGCGCGTTAAGACTTCCAGCACCTCCCTCTCTGTAATATGTACACTCCTCAAGACATCACTATTTATTTCCCCAAGTTCCCTAACATCCATGCCTTTCTCAACCGTAAATACCGATGCGAAATATTCATTCAGGATCTCACCCATCTCTTGTGGTTCCGCACATAGATGACCTTGTTGATCCTTAAGAGGCCCTACTCTCTCCCTAGTTACTGTGTGCAGTTTTGGTCTCCTTACTTAAGAAAGGATATACTTGCCATAGAAGGGAGTGCAGTGAAGGTTCACTAGACTGATCCCTGGGATGGCAGGACTGTCGTATGAGGAGAGATTGGGTCGACCCGGCCTGTATTCACTCGAGTTTAGAAGAATGGGAGGGGATCTCATTGAAACATATAAAATTCTGACAGGGCTCAGCAGATTGGCTGGGGGGTCCAGAACGAGGGGTCACAGTCTCAGGACACGGGGTAGGACATTTAGGACTGAGATGAGGAGAAATTTCTTCACTCAGAGGGTGGTGAACCTGTGGAATTCTCTACCACAGAACGCTGTGGAGGCCAAGTCACTGAATATATTTAAGAAGGAGCTGGATAGATTCTTAGACACAAAAGGCATCATGGGGTACGGGGAGAGAGCGGGAATATGGTATTGAGATAGAGGATCAGCCATGATCATATTGAATGGCGGAGCAGGCTGCTCCTATTTTCTAGGTTTCTGTTTCCTAAACCAAGATGGCGTCAGGTGCATGTCATGCTGGAAACGCATGTGCTCATCCAAGAAGCCATCTTGGATGTCAGAGAGGCCGTGTAACGCCAAAACGACGAGCACTACACGGCCCAATTTAGCGTACAGAGTGTGGGGACTGTGTCACGCACGGGGCGCAGAGTGTGGGGACTGTGTCACGCACAGGGCGCAGAGTGTGGGGACTGTGTCACGCACAGGGCGCAGGGTGTGGGGACTGTGTCACGCACGGGGCGCAGGGTGTGGGGACCGTGTCACGCACGGGGCGCAGAGTGTGGGGACCGTGTCACGCACGGGGCGCAGTGTGTGGGGACCGTGTCACGCACGGGGCGCAGGGTGTGGGGACCGTGTCACGCACGGGGCGCAGGGTGTGGGGACTGTGTCACGCACGGGGCGCGGGGTGTGGGGACCGTGTCACGCACGGGGCGCGGGGACCGTGTCACGCACGGGGCGCAGGGTGTGGGGACCGTGTCACGCACGGGGCGCGGGGTGTGGGGACCGTGTCACGCACGGGGCGCGGGGTGTGGGGACTGTGTCACGCACGGGGCGCAGGGTGTGGGGACTGTGTCACGCACGGGGCGCAGAGTGTGGGGACCGTGTCACGCACGGGGCGCAGAGTGTGGAGACTGTGTTATCGTAGTCGATAAAGGTACACAGCACAGGAGGATGCTATTTGGCCCATCATGCCTGTGCCAGCTCTTTGAAAGGGCTATCCAATTGCTCCCATTCCCCTGCTGCTTCCCCATACCCCTGTAAATGTTATCACTTCAAGTATTTATCCAATTTTCTTTCGAAAGTTACTATTGAATCTGCTTCCATTTCCCTTTCAGACAGTGCTTTCCAGATCAGAACAACTTGCTACGTAAAAAAATGTTTCTTCATGTCGCCTCTGGCTCTTTTGCCGATCACCTTAAATCTGTGTCCTCTGGTTACCGACCCTCCTCTCACTGGAAACAGTTTCTCCTTATTTACTCTGTTAAAACCGTTCATGATTTTGAAACCTCTATCAAATCCCCCCTTAACCTTCTCTGTTCTAAGGAGAACAATCCCAGCTTCTCCAGTCTCTCCACATAACTCAAGACCCTCATCCCTGGCATTATTCTAGTAAATCTCCTCTGCACCCTCTCCAAGGCCTTGACATCCTTCCTAAAGTGCGGTGCCCAGAATTGGACACAATACTCCAGCTGAGGCCTAACCAGTGTTTTATAAAGGGTTTAGCATAACTTCCTTGCTTTTGTACTCTATGCCTGTATTAATAAATGTAAACAATTTTACAACACCAAGTTATAGTCCAACAAATTTATTTTAAATTCCACAAGCTTTCGGAGGCTTCCTCCTTCGTCAGGTGAACGGTGTGGAAATGAGATTTTCGAATCCTTCGCATTTTAAAATCACAGAACAATGCCTGGTGATTACTGCCCGTTGCCAAGGCAATCACAGTGAGCAGACAGAAAGGTGTCACCTAAAAAGGCCACCGAATATACAAACCCCCAAAAAAAGGAGAGAGAAGGAAGACAGTCAATGACAGTCTTCCTTCTCTCTCTCTCTCTTTTTTTTGGGGGGTTTGTATATTCGGTGGCCTTTTTAGGTGACACCTTTCTGTCTGCTCACTGTGATTGCCTTGGCAACGGGCAGTAATCACCAGGCATTGTTCTGTGATTTTAAAATGCGAAGGATTCGAAAATCTCATTTCCACACCGTTCACCTGACGAAGGAGGAAGCCTCCGAAAGCTTGTGGAATTTAAAATAAATTTGTTGGACTATAACTTGGTGTTGTAAAATTGTTTACAATTGTCAACCCCAGTCCATCACCGGCATCTCCACATCATGTATTAATAAAGCCCAGGATCCCATAAGCTTTTTTTAACAGCCTTCTCAACTTGTCCTGCCGTCTTCAAAGATTTGTGTACATACACCCCCAGGTCTCTCTGTTCCTGCACCCCCTTTAAAATTGTACCATTTATTTTATATTGCTTCTCCTCATTCCTCCTACCAAAATGTATCACTTCACACTTCTCTGTGTTAAATTCTATCTGCCATGTATCTGCCCATTTCACCAGTCTGTCTCTGTCCTCCTGAAGTCTGTTACTATCCTCCATATTGTTTACTACATTTTCGAGTTTCATGTCATCTGAAAACTTTGAAATTATACCCAAGTCCAGGTCATTAAAATATATCAAAAAGAGCAATGGTCCTAATACTGACCCCTGGGGAACACCACTGTATACTTCCCTCCAGTCTGAAAAAACACTACTCTCTGCTTTCTGTCCTTTAGCCAATTTTGTATCCACGCTGCCACTGTCCCTTTAATCCCATGGGCTTTAATTTTACTAACAAGTCTATTTTGTGGAATTTTATCAAACACCTTTTGAAAGTCCATATTCACAACATCAACCGCACGACCCTCATCAACCCTCTCCACTACTTCATCAAAGAATTCGATCAAGTTAATCAAACACGATTTGTCTTTAACAAATCTGACTTTATTAGCGCAGAGTATACACAGAATATCGTATGTGTACTGTGTTATTCACATATCATAGTGTGTGTACTGTGTTATTCACATATCATAGTGTGTGTGCTGTGTTATTCACATATCATAGTGTGTGTACTGTGTTATTCACATATCATAGTGTGTGTGCTGTGTTATTCACATATCATAGTGTGTGTGCTGTGTTATTCACATATCATAGTGTGTGTACTGTGTTATTCACATATCATAGTGTGTGTGCTGTGTTATTCACATATCATAGTGTGTGTACTGTGTTATTCACATATCATAGTGTGTGTGCTGTGTTATTCACATATCATAGTGTGTGTGCTGTGTTATTCACATATCATAGTGTGTGTGCTGTGTTATTCACATATCATAGTGTGTGTACTGTGTTATTCACATATCATAGTGTGTGTGCTGTGTTATTCACATATCATAGTGTGTGTACTGTGTTATTCACATATCATAGTGTGTGTGCTGTGTTATTCACATATCATAGTGTGTGTGCTGTGTTATTCACATATCATAGTGTGTGTACTGTGTTATTCACATATCATAGTGTGTGTACTGTGTTATTCACATATCATAGTGTGTGTGCTGTGTTATTCACATATCATAGTGTGTGTACTGTGTTATTCACATATCATAGTGTGTGTACTGTGTTATTCACATATCATAGTGTGTGTACTGTGTTATTCACATATCATAGTGTGTGTACTGTGTTATTCACATATCATAGTGTGTGTGCTGTGTTATTCACATATCATAGTGTGTGTGCTGTGTTATTCACATATCATAGTGTGTGTACTGTGTTATTCACATATCATAGTGTGTGTACTGTGTTATTCACATATCATAGTGTGTGTACTGTGTTATTCACATATCATAGTGTGTGTGCTGTGTTATTCACATATCATAGTGTGTGTGCTGTGTTATTCACATATCATAGTGTGTGTACTGTGTTATTCACATATCATAGTGTGTGTGCTGTGTTATTCACATATCATAGTGTGTGTGCTGGGCGACATGGACATGTTGGGCCGAAGGGCCTGTTTCCATGTTGTAAACTTCTATGATTCTATGTTATACACAGATTATAGAGTGTGCACTGTTATATAGAGAATAGTGTTTCTAATGTTATACACAGAGCGCAGTGTGTGTGCACTGTGTTGCACGCAGAGTATAGAGTGTGCACTGTGTTATTGCATCCACACATATTAAAAGAAGTTTAGTGAAGAGATAGCAGAGGCACTATTACATATGTATGAACACTCATTAGAAAAGGGAATAGTGCCAGAGGATTGGCGGACAGTTAATGTGATTCCTATATTTAAAAATGGAGATAAAACCAGTCCAGGGAACTATAGACCAGTTAGCTCAACATTGTTGGTAGGAAAGATAATGGAATCCTTACTCAAAGATGTAATAGAAAAACATCTAGAAACTGAAAATATAATAAAGAATAGTCAGCACGGATTTCAGAGGGGAAGGCCAGGCTTGACCAACTTTATTGGATTCTTGGAAGAATTAACAGAAAGGGTAGATGAGGGTAATGTAGTAGATGTAATATATTTAGATTTTCAAAAGGCCTTCGATAAGGTACTGCATTGTGGACTCATGACTAAGGTCAGAGCATGTGGAGTCAGGGGACAGGTAGCAGAATGGATAGCAAGCTGGCAACAAAACAGGAAACGGAGAGTAGGGGTTAAGGGTAGGTACTCAGACTGGTGGAAGGTGGGAAGTGGTGTTCCCCAGGGATCGGTGCTGGGACCACTGTTGTTCACCATTTACATCAACAATTTGGACTCAGGAATCGGAAGTACAATTTCAAAATTTGTGGATGACACCAAATTGGGAGGTGTAGTTAATAGAAAGGAAGAATGCATTAAAATGCAAGAGGAAATTAATTAAAGTTGCAGAATGGACGTGTAATTGGCAAATGTATTTCAATATAGATCAGTGTGAGGTGGTAGATTTTGGTAGGAAGAATAAGGGGGCCACACACTGCTTGGATAATAAGAGTAAACGGGGTAGAGGAACAAAGGATCTGGGGTACAGATACACAAATCACTAAAAGTAGCGACACAGGTTAATAAGGCCATAAAAAGGCAAATCAAGCACTGGGGTTCACTTCAAGAGGGATAGAATTGAAAAGCCGAGAAGTTATGTTAAACTTGTGTAGAACCTTGGTTAGACCACACTTGGAGCACTGTGAACAGTTCCGGTCTCCATATTATAAAAAGGATATAGAGGCACTGGAGAAGGTGCAAAAAAGATTCACAAGGATGATACCAGAACTGAGAGGATATAGTTATCAGGAAAGATAATGGGGCTCATTTCTCTAGAAGTCTTCAAGATCACGAAATGGTTTGATAGATAGGGTAGATATAGAGAAGATTTTTCTACTTGTGGGGGAGACCAGAACTAGATGTCATCAATATAAAATAGTCACTACAAATCCAATAGGGAATTCAGGAGAAACTTCTTTACCCAGAGAATGGTGAGAATGTGGAACTCACTCCTACAAGGAGTAGTTGAGGTGAATAGTGTAGATACATTTAAGGGGAAGCTGGATAAACACACGAGGGAGAAAGGAACAGAAGGACATGCTGATAGGGTGAGATGAAGTAGGGAGGGAGGAGGCTCGTGTGTACTGTGATACATATTGCATAGAGAGTGTGTACCGTGATATACACCGCGTGGAGGGTGTGTACCGTGATATACACCGCGTGGAGGGTGTGTACCGTGATATACACCGCGCGGAGAGTGTGTACCGTGATATACACCGCGTGGAGAGTGTGTACCGTGATATACACCGCGTGGAGAGTGTGTACCGTGATATACACCGCGTGGAGAGTGTGTACCGTGATATACACCGCGTGGAGAGTGTGTACCGTGATATACACCGCGTGGAGAGTGTGTACCGTGATATACACCGCGAGGAGAGTGTGTACCGTGATATACACCGCGCGGAGAGTGTGTACCGTGATATACACTGCGCGGAGAGTGTGTACCGTGATATACACCGCGAGGAGAGTGTGTACCGTGATATACACCGCGCGGAGAGTGTGTACCGTGATATACACCGCGCGGAGGGTGTGTACCGTGATATACACCGCGCGGAGAGTGTGTACCGTGATATACACCGCGCGGAGGGTGTGTACCGTGATATACACCGCGCGGAGGGTGTGTACCGTGATATACACCGCGCGGAGGGTGTGTACCGTGATATACACCGCGCGGAGGGTGTGTACCGTGATATACACCGCGTGGAGGGTGTGTACCGTGATATACACCGCGCGGAGGGTGTGTACCGTGATATACACCGCGCGGAGGGTGTGTACCGTGATATACACCGCGCGGAGGGTGTGTACCGTGATATACACCGCGTGATATAATTCCTCCTTCTCACTGGTCCCTTGGTTCCCTAGCATTTCTGGGAAGTTGCTTCATCCCTGTACTTTCTATTCTCCTCTAGGCTTTCTGCAGTATTTAGTTTTCTGTGACAGTCATGAGCTTTCTTTTTCTGCTTTATCTTGCCCCGTATACTTCTAGACAACCAGGGGGCTCTAGATTTGGCAGTGCCACCCTTTTTCTTTGAGGGGACGTGTCTGCATTGTACCCGTAGAATTTCACTTTTTAGTGCCTCCCACTGGCTTGCCACTGATTTCTCCTCAAGTAGTTGTGTCTAGTCCACTTCTGCCAAATCACCTCTTAGTTCTGTAAAATTTGCCTTCCCCCAATTTAAAACGTTTACTCCTGATTTAACTCTGTCCTTTTCCATAATAATGCTAAAACTAACTGAATTGTGGTCACTATCCCCAATATGATCACCCACTGTCACTTCACCCACTTGCCCATCTTCATTTCCCAGGACTAAATCTAGAATTGCAGCCCCTCTTGTTGGGCTTGTCACGTACTGGCTAAAAAAGTTCTCCTGGACACCGATCAAGAATTTTGCACCCTCTGTGCCCCTCACACTGTTTGAATCCCAGTTGATGTTCAGGTAGATGAAGTCCCTGACTATTATTGCCCTCTTATTTTTGCACTCAGAAATTTGCCTACATATTTGTTCTTCTATCTCCCTTTCGCTATTCGGGGGTCTATAGTCCACTCCTAGTAGTGTGACTGCCCCTTTTTTATTTCTTAGCTCAACCCATATGGCCTCGATTGATGATCCATTTAGCATATCATCCCTTGTCACAACTGTAATTGATTCTTTAACCAATAATGCTACCCCCCCTCCTTTTTTATCACCCACTCTATCCTGCCTGAAAACTCTATATCCAGGGATATTAAGCTGCCAATTATCCCCCTCTTTAAGCCAGGTTTCCGTTATAACAATGATATCATGCTGCTATGTGTCTATCTGTGCCCTTAGCTCATCTGCTTTGTTTGTAATACTCCTTGCATTGAAGTATATCCCCTTTAACCCCGTCAAATTCCTGTGCTGAACACTATTTAACCTTTGCTTCTTTTGCCTTTCCGAGTCGCTAACTACGTCACTAACTGCTTTTCTGCTTCCCGTTTCCTGGTCTGAATTTGTCCTATCTGTACCTGCCCTTTGGTTCCCATCCCCCTGCCATACTAGTTTAAACCCCCCCCCCAACAGAACCAGCAAATGCCCCCGCGAGGATATTGGTCCCGGTTCTGCTCGGGTGCAACCCGTCCAGCTTGTACAGGTCCCGCCTTTCCCAGAATCGGTCCCAATGCCTCAGGAATTTAAACCCCTCCCTCCTACACCATCTCTCAAGTCACACATTCAGCTGGCCTATTCTCCTATTTCTGCCCTCGTTAGCACTTGGCACTGGGAGTAATCCTGAGATTACTACCATAGAGGTCCTGCTTTTTAATTCATTTCCTAACTCCCTATATTCTGCTTGCAGGAACTCATCCCTTTTTTTACCGATGTCGTTGGTACCGATATGGACCACGACCTCTGGCTGTTCACCCTCCCCCTTCAGGATGTCCTACAGCCGCTCCGTGACATCCTTGACCCTAGCGCCAGGGAGGCAACTTACCATCCTGGAGTTATGTCTGTGGCCACGGAGGCACCTATCTGTTCCCTTTACGATAGAATCCCCTACACTATTGCTCTCCCATTCTTTTTCCTCCCTTCCTGTGCAGCTGACTCACTCGTGGTGCCACAGTCTTGGCTCTTGCTGCATTCCCCTGATAAGCTATCGCCCCCAACAATATCCAGAGCGGTATATCTGTTTGAGAGGGAGATGGCCCCAGGAGACTCCTGCTCTACCTGCCTAGTCCTTTTACTCTGCCTGGCGGTCACCCATTTCCATTCTGCCTGCGTAATCTTTACCTGCGGTGTGACCACCTCACTGAACGTGCTATCCACGATAGTCTCAGCATCACGGATGCTCCACAGTGAATCCACCCACAGCTCCAGCTCCGAAATACGGTTAGTCAGTAGCTGCAGCTGGACACACTTCCTGCACACATGGTCACCAGGGACACTGGTAGTGTCCATGACTTCCCACATAGTGCAGGAGGAGCATATCACGGGTGCGAGCTGTGCTGCCATGACTTGCCTTAGATTAAGCTCGTTAGTTACTCCCTTTAAGGAATTTACTCCTTTAAATTACTCTTAATTTAGAGAATGTTAACTAAAATAGGGACCTTGATTCACTAAAAAACGCTACTTGCTATAAGACTTGCAGACCTTCCCTTTCTTTTTACTTTAGTCACTGCATTGCGGAATAGTAGAAATACTCACCTGAACCTACTTACCAATCAGCTGCCTCCCCTGCGCCGCGTCACTTTTTCACATGTGACGTCACCTCTGGAACTCCACCGCTGGTCCCAGTTTATCCGCCTCCGATCTCCCTTAGCTCAGCTCTCCCGCTCTCGGGCCCTCCTTTATCCCCCTCCCTCCGATCTCCCTAAGCTCAGCTCTCCCGCTCTCGGGCCCTCCTTTATCCCCCTCCCTCCGATCTCCCTTAGCTCAGCTCTCCCGCTCTCGGGCCCTCCTTTATCCCCCTCCCTCCGATCTCCCTTAGCTCAGCTCTCCCGCTCTCGGGCCCTCCTTTATCCCCCTCCCTCCGATCTCCCTTAGCTCAGCTCTCCCGCTCTCGGGCCCTCCTTTATCCCCCTCCCTCCGATCTCCCTTAGCTCAGCTCTCCCGCTCTCGGGCCCTCCTTTATCCCCCACCCTCCGATCTCCCTTAGCTCAGCTCTCCCGCTCTCGGGCCCTCCTTTATCCCCCTCCCTCCGATCTCCCTAAGCTCAGCTCTCCCGCTCTCGGGCCCTCCTTTATCCCCCTCCCTCCGATCCCCCTCAGCTCAGCTCTCCCGCTCTCGGGCCCTCCTTTATCCGCCTCCGATCTCCCTAAGCTCAGCTCTCCCGCTCTCGGGCCCTCCTTTATCCCCCTCCCTCCGATCTCCCTTAGCTCAGCTCTCCCGCTCTCGGGCCCTCCTTTATCCCCCTCCGATCTCCCTTAGCTCAGCTCTCCCGCTCTCGGACCCTCCTTTATCCCCCTCCGATCTCCCTTAGCTCAGCTCTCCCGCTCTCGGGCCCTCCTTTATCCCCCTCCCTCCGATCTCCCTTAGCTCAGCTCTCCCGCTCTCGGGCCCTCCTTTATCCCCCTCCCTCCGATCTCCCTTAGCTCAGCTCTCCCGCTCTCGGGCCCTCCTTTATCCCCCTCCCTCCGATCTCCCTAAGCTCAGCTCTCCCGCTCTCGGGCCCTCCTTTATCCCCCTCCGATCTCCCTTAGCTCAGCTCTCCCGCTCTCGGGCCCTCCTTTATCCCCCTCCCTCCGATCTCCCTAAGCTCAGCTCTCCCGCTCTCGGACCCTCCTTTATCCCCCTCCGATCTCCCTTAGCTCAGCTCTCCCGCTCTCGGGCCCTCCTTTATCCCCCTCCGATCTCCCTAAGCTCAGCTCTCCCGCTCTCGGGCCCTCCTTTATCCCCCTCCCTCCGATCTCCCTTAGCTCAGCTCTCCCGCTCTCGGGCCCTCCTTTATCCCCCTCCCTCCGATCTCCCTTAGCTCAGCTCTCCCGCTCTCGGGCCCTCCTTTATCCCCCTCCCTCCGATCTCCCTAAGCTCAGCTCTCCCGCTCTCGGGCCCTCCTTTATCCCCCTCCGATCTCCCTTAGCTCAGCTCTCCCGCTCTCGGGCCCTCCTTTATCCCCCACCCTCCGATCTCCCTTAGCTCAGCTCTCCCGCTCTCGGGCCCTCCTTTATCCCCCACCCTCCGATCTCCCTTAGCTCAGTCTCCCGCTCTCGGGCCCTCCTTTATCCCCCTCCGATCTCCCTTAGCTCAGCTCTCCCGCTCTCAGGCCTTCCTCGTACACCGAGCGTAGAGCGTGTGCCGTGTCGTACACCGAGCGTAGAGCGTGTGCCGTGTCGTACACCGAGCGTAGAGCGTGTGCCGTGTCGTACACCGAGCGTAGAGCGTGTGCCGTGTCGTACACCGAGCGTAGAGCGTGTGCCGTGTCGTACACCGTGCACAGCGTGTGTGTAGTGTGTACCGTGTTATACGCAAAATATAGTGTGTACTGTGTTATACACAGAACGCAGTGAATGTACTGTTATCCAGAGTGTATACTTTGTTAGACGTGGAGCGCAGAGTGTATTGTTATGCAGTGTGTGTGCTGTGTATATGTACTGTTATACAGTGTTGTATACTTGTACTGTGTCCATTATTCTATATATAAACCAGTCACGATTAGATTCCAGTCTGTAACTCACTCCCTGGTATCTGTTATTCTATATATAAACCTCCCGAACCCCACGATTAGATTCCAGTCTGTAACTCACTCCCGGGTATCTGTTATTCTATATATAAACCTCCCGAACCCCACGATTAGATTCCAGTCTGTAACTCACTCCCGGGTATCTGTTATTCTATATATAAACCCCCCGAACCCCTCGATTAGATTCCAGTCTGTAACTCACTCCCGGGTATCTGTTATTCTATATATAAACCTCCCGAACCCCACGATTAGATTCCAGTCTGTAACTCACTCCCGGGTATCTGTTATTCTATATATAAACCTCCCAAACCCCACTATATATTCTATAAAGATGTTATATTTTCACTTTTATTCTGATCCTTAGGTTCATCATAAACCAGATTTACAGAAACTGTGGAAGTTGTGTGGTGCAGAAGGGCGGTGAAAGTTTAATTGGCTGCGATGATTCTCCAGACCTGCGGGCGGATGCGAGCAGCAGAGTGTGAGCTGGGTACCTGTGATTGAGCTATGCTCCACCATCATTCCATCACTTTCAGGGTCAAGTGATCTCCTCTCCGTTTGGTTTTACCTCCATGCTGATGTGAAATGGATAAAGGCCCAGTTATGACCTCACCATCTGGCACTGAGCTCAGTTGCTTGGATGGCTGTTAGTGATGAACGTTGAGCATAGGCTCCAGCCTTTGACCACTGGCCCTGACTCTCCAAGATACTTGGCAGCGGGACTCTCCCCCAGGGGCCGGAACTCTCTCCCCTGCAGACGGGTCCATCCCTCTGTCTCTGTGAGAGTCCAGCAGTGACTGTCCATATACCTGGTGGACCATTTCTGAAATCCCTTCACTTTGGGCTTGGAATGTGCCTGTGGTATCACGGCCAATTCCTGGAGTGAGGCTTCTCCTCACACACGCGCTTGTGATAGCTGCTGGTAACGAAGACTGTGTTTGTTTTGTGTGCACTCCAGGATGACTTATTAATGAACTATTTATTGCAATAAACATAAAGGAGCTGGCTGCATGTGCTGACAGTTCTTTAGTCACCAGATACAATCCTACAGTGTGCCACAGGTCCCGTGATGCACGATTTGCAATGCTGCCCACGTACCTCCTTTCTTTTGCTACAGCTATAAAAAGCCCTGCTTAGACCACATCTGGAGCACTGTGTACAGTTCTGGGCACCGCACCTTAGAAAGGACATATTGGCCTTGGAAGGAGTGCAGCGCAGATTCACCAGAATGTTACCAGGGCTAAAAGGATTAAATTATACGGAGAGATTACATAAACTAGGCTTGTATTCCCTGGAATACAGAAGGTTAAAGGGGTGATTTGATTGAGGTGTTTAGGATTTTGAAAGGAATTGATAGGGTGGATAAGAGAGAAACTTTTTCTGCTGGTGGGGAGTCTAGGACAAGGGGACAGAACCTTAAAATCAGAGCCAGGCCCTTGAGGAGAGAAGTTAGGAAACACTTCTTCCCACAAAGGGTGGAACTCTCTCCCACAAAAGGCAGTCGATGCGAGCTCAATTAATAATTTTAAATCAGAGATCAATAGATTTTTGCTGGCCAAGGGTTTAAGGGATATGGAGCCAAGGTGAGTGGATGGAATTAGGTCACAGATCAGCCTTGATTTCACTGAATGGCAGAACAGGCTCGAGGGGCTGAATTATATTCTCCTGTTCCTATGTTCTGTTTGGCCCTGTTTTATCAGTCCTTCACCTGGGCAGCAAGTGCTGTGCAGATTGGAGGCAGAATAGTGCAGCACTGAGTAAAGTTGTCTGTCACTGCAGCTAATCCTAAAGTTCAGACAACAATTTATCACTGGGGTCCGTGTATGTACACATGCAGGGCCCAGTCTCCGATTGGAGGGTTTACCCCCACCACCCATGTCCTGAAAGGAGACGATGAACCAGGTATTAGTGGGTTTTATTATATTAGATGTGGTGGTCGTCAGGGTTGTAGAGTTCACTCATCAGCCGGTAGATATAAGAGGGGGCGTTCCCCCCGATGTTGGAGATGAACAGGGTGATGAGCTCCGGGGGGACGTAATCGAACACAGGACAGTGAACACTCACTTTGGACAGAATCTCACCTGCAGAAAACAAACCAGGAGAAACTGCAGTTAGATGAGATTGGGAAAGACGGATACTGAACAGCTAACACAGTGAAAACATTCCACTGGGAATGTGCTGAGTGTGAGAATTAGGTGCAGATCAAAGAATTACAGATTAATACTGGGCGGGGCAAAAAAGGAACCGCCCGAGGAATCGAAACAAGGCGAGGAGTGCCGAAGGGAGGTCAGTAAATATTTAGTTCATCATTTAGTGTTTAAGTGGTTACTGGGGGTAAAAGGAGAGGGAGCAGTGACCAAGAGCAGGGCGGGGATATAACGGAGGGGAACCAGTGACCGAGAGCAGGGCGGGGATATAACGGAGAAGGAGGAGTGACCGAGAGCAGGGCAGGGATATAAAGGAGGGGAACCAGTGACCGAGAGCAGGGCGGGGATATAAAGGAGAGGGAGCAGCGACCGAGAGCAGGGCGGGGATATAAAGGAGGGGAACCAGTGACCGAGAGCAGGGCGGGGATATAACGGAGAGGGAGGAGTGACCGAGAGCAGGGCAGGGATATAGAGGGGAACCAGTGACCGAGAGCAGGGCGGGGATATAAAGGAGGGGAACCAGTGACCGAGAGCAGGGCGGGGATATAAAGGAGAGGGAGCAGCGACCGAGAGCAGGGCGGGGATATAAAGGAGGGGAACCAGTGACCGAGAGCAGGGCGGGGATATAACGGAGAGGGAGGAGTGACCGAGAGCAGGGCAGGGATATAGAGGGGAACCAGTGACCGAGAGCAGGGCGGGGATATAAAGGAGGGGAACCAGTGACCGAGAGCAGGGCGGGGATATAAAGGAGAGTGACCAGTGACCGAGAGCAGGGCGGGGATATAAAGGAGGGGAACCAGAGACCAAGAGCAGGGTGGGGATATAAAGGAGAGGGAGCAGCGACCAAGAGCAGGGTGGGGATATAAAGGAGAGTGACCAGCGACCGAGAGCAGGGCGGGGATATAAAGGAGAGGGAGCAGCGACCGAGAGCAGGGTGGGGATATAAAGGAGAGGGACCAGAGACCAAGAGCAGGGTGGGGATATAAAGGAGAGGGAGCAGCGACCAAGAGCAGGGTGGGGATATAAAGGAGAGTGACCAGCGACCGAGAGCAGGGCGGGGATATAAAGGAGAGGGAGCAGCGACCGAGAGCAGGGTGGGGATATAAAGGAGAGGGACCAGAGACCGAGAGCAGGGCGGGGATATAAAGGAGGGGGACCAGAGACCAAGAGCAGGGTGGGATGTCGAATCAGTATGGGTGGAGCTAAGAAATAACAAAGGGCAGAAAACACTGTTGGGATTAGTTTACAGGCCCCCTAACAGTAGTTATAGTATTGGACAGAGTATAAATCAGGAAATTAGAGGAGCATGTAACAAGGGTAATGCAATAATCATGGGGGACTTTAATCTTCATATAGACTGGGCAAATCAAATTGGCAAAAGTAGTTTGGAGGACGAGTTCATGGAATGCATTCAAGAGAGTTTTCTAGAACAATATTTTGAGGAACCAACTAGTGAACAGGCTATTTTAGATCTAGTATGTGTAATGAGACAGGATTAATTAGTAATCTTATAATAAAGGATCCTCTGGGGAAGAGTGATCATAATATGCTGGAATTTCACATTGAGTTTGAGAGTGATGTCGTTAAGTCCAAAACTAGAGTCTTAAATTGAAACAAAGCCATTTACACAGGTATGAGGGGCGAGTTGGCTAAGGTAGATTGGGAAATTAGATTAAAAGATATGACTGTAGATAAGCAATGGCAAACATTTAAAGAAATAATTCATAATTCGCAACAAATATACATTCCCTAAAGGAATAAAAACTCCACGGGAAAAGTGATCCAGCCCTGGCTAACTAGAGAAGTTAAGGATCGTATTAGATTAAAAGAAGAGGCTTATAATGTTGCCAAAAAGAGTAGCAAGCCTGAGGATTGGGAGAGTTTTAGAAATCAGCAAAGGATGACCAAGAAATTGAATATGAGAGTAAACTAACAAGAAATATAAAAACAGATTGTAAGAGTTTCTACAAGTATATAAAAAGGAAGAGATTAGCGAAAGTAAACATTGGTCCCTGAGAGGCTGAGACAGGAGAAATTATAATGGGGAATCCGGAAATGGCAGAGACGTTAAACAAATATTTTGTATCTGTCTTCACAGTAGAAGACACAAAAAACATAACAGGAATAGTGGGGAACCAAGGGTGTAATGAGAGTGAGGAACTTAAAACAATTAATATTAGTAAAGAAAAAGTACTGGAGAAACTAATGGGACTAAAAGCCGACAAATCCCCTGGACCTGATGGCCGACATCCTAGGGTTCTAAAAGAGGTGGCTGCAGAGATAGTGGATGCATTGGTTTTGATCTTCCAAAATTCCCAAGATTCTAGAACGGTTCCTGTGGATTGGAAGGCAGCAAATGTAACCCCACTATTCAAGAAAGGAGGGAGAAAGAAAACAGGGAACTACAGGCCAGTTAGCCTGACATCAGTAGCAGGGAAAATTCTGGAATCCATTATTAAGGAAGTGGTGACAGGGCACTTAGAAAATCATAATATGATCAGGCAGAGTCAAGACTGTTTTATGAAAGGGAAATCGTGTTTGACAAATCTATTAGAATTCTTTGAGGGTGTAACTAGCAGGGTAGATAAAGGGGAACCAGTGGATGTCGTATATTTGGATTTACAAAAGGCATTTGATAAGGTGCCACATAAAAGGTTGTTACATAAGATAAGGGCTCATGAGGTTGGGGGTAATATATTTGCATGGATAGAGGATTGGTTAAAGGACAAAACAGAGAGTAGGGATAAACAGGTCATTCTCAGGTTGTCAGGCTGTAACTAGTGGGGTACCGCAGTGATCGGTGCTTGGGCCTCAGCTATTTACAATCTATATTAATGACTCAGATGAAGGGACCGAGTGTAATGTATCCAAATTTGCTGACGATACAAAGCTAGGTGGGAAAGTAAGCAGTGAGGAGGATGCAAAGAGTCTGCAAATGGATATAGACAGGTTAAGATAGTGGGTGAGAAGGCGGCAGATGGAGAATAATGTGGGGAAATGTGAAATTATCCACTTTGGTCGGAATAGAAAAGCAGAATATTTTTTAAGGTGAGAGACTATGAAATGTCAGTAGAGGGATTTGGGTATCCTTGTACTTTTTTTAATTCGTTCATGGGATGTGGGTGCTGCTGGCAAGACTACCATTTATTGCCCATCCCTAACTGCCCTCGAGAAGGTGGGAATGAGCCGCCTTCTTGAACCGCTGCAGTCCGTGTGATTCAGCGATGGTAATGCCGTTGAATGTCAAGGGGAGGTGGTTAGACTCTCTCGAGATGTTCATTGCCTGGCACTTGTCTGGCGTTAATGTTACTTGCCACTTATCAGCCCAAGCCTGGATGTTGTCCAGGTCTTGCTGCATGCTGGCATGGACTGCTTCATTATCTGAATCACAGAAAGTTAACATGCAGATACAGTGCTATTAGGAAGGGAGTTCCAGGATTTTGACCCAACGACGATGAAGGAACGGCGATATATTTCCAAGTCGGGATGGTGTGAGACTTGGAGGGGAACGTGCAGGTGGTGTTGTTCCCATGTGCCCTTGTCCTTCAAGGTGGTAGAGGTCGCGGGTTTAGGAGGTGCTATCGAAGAAGCCTTGGCGAGTTGCTGCAGTGCATCCTGTGGATGGTACACACTGCAGCCACTGTGCGCCGGTGAAGGGAGTGAATGTTTAGGGTGGTGGATGGGGTGCCAATCAAGCAGGCTGCTTTGTCCTGGATGGTGTCGAGCTTCTTGAGTGTTGTTGGAGTTGCACTCATCCAGGCAAGTGGAGAGTATTCCATCACACTCCTGACTTGTGCCTTGTGGAAAGCCTTTGGGGAGTCAGGAGGTGAGTCACTCGCCACAGAATACCCAGCCTCTGACCTGTTCTTGTAGCTACAGTATTTATATGGCTGGTCCAGTTAAGTTTCTGGTCAATGGTGACCCCCAGGATGTTGATGGTGGGGGATTCGGCGATGGTAATGCCATTGAATGTCAAGGGGAGGTGGTTAGTCTCTCTCTCATTGGAGATGGTCATTGCCTGGCACTTATCTGGCGTGAATGTTACTTGCCACTTATCAGCCCAAGCCTGGATGTTGTCCAGGTCTTGCTGCATGCAGGCATGGACTGCTTCATTATCTGAATCACAGAAAGTTAATATGCAGGTACAGCAAGCAGTTAGGAAGACAAATGGTATATTGGCCTTTACTGCAAGGGGGTTGGAGTATAAGAGTAAGGAAGTCTTGCCGCGATTGTACAGGGCTCTGGTGAGAGGTCACCTGGAGTACTGAGTAGTTTTGGTCTCCTTACCTAAAGAAGAATATACTTGCCTTAGAGGGGGTGCAACGAAGGTTCACTAGATTGATTCCTGGGATGAGAGGGTTGTCCTATGAGAAGAGATTGAGTAGAATGGGACTATACTCTCTGGAGTTTAGAAGAATGAGAGGTGATCGCACTGAAACTTATAAAATTCTTCGAGGGCTTGACAAGGTAGATGCTGAGAGGATGTTTCCCCTGGCTGGAGTATCTGGAACTGGGCATGGTTGCAGGACAAGGGGTCGGCCATTTAAGACTGAGATGAGGAGGAATTTCTTCCCGCAGAGGGTTGTGAATCTTTGGAATTCTCTACCCCAGAAGGCTGAGAATGCTCAGTCATTGAGCATATTCAAGACTGGCGGAATGGGGGAGCAGGCTCGAGGGACCATATGTCCTGCTCCTGCTCCTGCTCATGTTCTTAGGTAGTCCTTCACCCACCTGGAGGTTGAGGGGAGCCTCCCTCTCCTGCCCCAGGCACCAACCCCACATACCAGGGCCTGTCAATCCAACTGAGCTTTTCCAGGCTCAGGATCAGCCCAACTCTCTTCTTGTGACTAGCTCTTTGGGGTTGAGAGCCCACAACACAATGACCCTGAGAGACCCTTCCCCAGACAGTCAGTCACATTAACCAGATATAAAACTTGGCAATGTAGTAAACAATGAGGAGGATAGTAGCAGACTTCAGGAGGACAGAGACAGACTGGTGAAATGGGCAGACACATGGCAGATGCAAGTTAATGTGGATAAGTGTGAAATGATGCACTTTGGGAGGAACATGGAGAGACAATATAATCTAAATGGTTCTATTTTGAGGGGGGTGCAAGAGCAGAGGGACCTGGGGGGCATATTCACAAATCATTGATGGCGGCAGGGCAAGTTGATAAGGGGGTTAAGAAAGTGTATGGGATACTTGGCTTTGTAAATAGGGGCACTGAATACAAAAACAAGGAAGTTATGCTAAACCTTTACAAATCACTGGTTAGGCCTCACCTGGAATATTGTGTCAAATTCTGGGCACCACACTTTAGGAAGGATGTCAAGGCCTTGGAGAGGGTGCAGAGGAGATTTACTAGAATGGTACCAGGGATGAGGGACTTCAGTTATATGGAGAGACTGGAGAAGCTGGGATTGTTCTCCTTAGAGCAGAGAAGGTTAAGGGGAGATTTAATAGAGGTGTTCAAAATCATGAGGGGTTTTGATAGAGTAAATAAGGAGAAACTGTTTCCAGTGGCAAGTGGGTCAGTAACCAGAGGACACAGATTTTTTCACAGAGGGTTGTTAAGATCTGAAACACACTCCCTGAAAGGATGGTGGAATCAGATCCCATGGAAACTGTCAAAAGGCAATTGGACATGTGGGAGAAGAGGAATAATTTGCAGGGCTACGGGGAAAGAGCTGGGGAGTGGGACTACATTGGGCAGCTCTTTCAAAGAGCCAGCACAGGCATGATGGGTTGAATGGCCTGCTTCTGTGCTGTAAGAATCTGTGATTCTAACCCTTCCCTAGTCAGAGTGTAATACATGTCAGTGCATGTTACAGGACACTTGATCGAGCAGTTAAGTATGAACCCCAGGGGCAGTGTGCTCCTCTGCTGCTGAATCAGGGCGATGCAGCAGTGCCTTATTAGACCAGGAAACCAGACACTGCTCCAAAACCAACGGCAATTTGATCCCACACTGTCCCAAGATGTGGTCTCTGAAGTTCCTGGTTCACTATGGTGTGGGCTGAGATGTCGGGTATTGCAAGAGATCTTCATCAGAGACCACAGGTGACTCCAGTGCAGAGGAGCTGATCCCTGGGCTGCACAGACCAGGGCGTCACCGGGAAATGGTATTAACGGTGTGAATTAACTCACAGGACGAGGCTCACAACGCATAGAGCAAACACAAGAGCAGCCTGCCCTCTGCATTAATGGGACCACACAGAATGCTGCTGACTGAGACCCGGTGAGGATTCTCTAACTGGGGACACTTACCTTCAGTGAAGGGAAGCACTTCCTGCGGTGAAACAAACTTGTGAAACGTATTCTCCTCGTTGGGGAACTGCAAACGAGAAACAGATTAACGAATGCAAATTAACCAGGAAACAGAACCATATCCTCGCCCTCACTATGGGTCACTGCAGGGAGCAGAGGATCGGGAGTTTACATATTTCTTAGACTTCATCAATGGAGAGAGGAGGAAAATATCATCGTTAAGAATTCATGAGCCCGAGTGAGTGGGATGAGAGACAAGTGTTTCCACTTGTGAATGGAGAGGATAATTGGATTTACCTGGATCTTTTTTATTCATTCTCAGGATGTGGGCATCGCTGGCAAGGCCAGCATTTATTGCCCATCCCTAATTGCCCTTGAGGTGGTGTGAGCCTCTTTCTTGAACCGCTGCAGTCCGTGTGGTGAAGGTTCTCCCACAATGCTGTTAGCAAGGGAGTTCCAGGATTTTGATCCAGCAACGATGAAAGAACGGCGATATATTTCCAAGTCAAGATGGTGCTTTTTCCTGGATGGTGTCGAGCTTCTTGAGTGTTGTTGGAGCTGCACTCATCCAGGCAAGTGGAGATTATTCCATCACACTATTGACTTGTGCCTTGTAGATGGTGGAAAGGCTTTGGGGAGTCAGGAGGTGAGTTACTCGCCGCAGAATACCCAGCCTCTGACCTGCTCTTGTAGCCACAGTATTTATGTGGCTGGTCCAGTTAAGTTTCTGGTCAATGGTGACCCCCAGGATGTTGATGGTGGGGGATTCGTTGATGGTAATGCCGTTGAATGTCAAGGGGAGGTGGTTAGACTCTCTCTTGTTGGAGATGGTCATTGCCTGGCACTTGTCTGGCGCGAATGTTACTTGCCACTTATGAACCCAAGCCTGGATGTTGTCCAGGTCTTGCTGCATGCTGGCATGGACTGCTTCATTATCTAAGGGGTTGCGAATGGAACTGAACACTGTGCAATCATCAGCGAACATCCCCATTTCTGACCTTATGATGGAGGAAAGGTCATTGAATCATAGAAATTAAGAGCAAGACTAGGCCATTCGGCCCTTCGGCCTGCTCCGCCATTCAAAATGATCATGGCTGATCGTCTAACTCAGTACCCTGTTCCCGCTTTTTCCACATTGTCAGGTCATTGATGAAGCAGCTGAAGATGGCTGGGCCTAGGACACTGCGCTAAGGAACTCCTGCAGCAATGTCCTGGGGCTGAGATGACTGGCATCCAACAACCACTACCATCTTCCTTTGTGACCAGCAGCAACAGTGCTGGTTACACAAAAAGCTCAGATTTCAAACCTTTAATGGTGAATCATGTGAGGGAGGTGATGTGTCACTCTCAAACACTCCTAGGGCAGGTACAGCACAGGTTAGATACAGAGTAAAGCTCCCTCTACACTGTCCCATCAAACACTCCCAGGGCAGGTACAGCACAGGTTAGATACAGAGTAAAGCTCCCTCTACACTGTCCCATCAAACACTCCCAGGGCAGGTACAGCACAGGTTAGATACAGAGTAAAGCTCCCTCTACACTGTCTCATCAAACACTCCCAGGGCAGGTACAGCACAGGTTAGATACAGAGTAAAGCTCCCTCTACACTGTCTCATCAAACACTCCCAGGGCAGGTACAGGGTTAGATACAGAGTAAAGCTCACTCTACACCGTCCCATCAAACACTCCCAGGGCAGGTATAGCACAGGTTAGATACAGAGTAAAGCTACCTCTTTTACACAGCAAGTGGTTAGGATCTGGAATGCACTGCCCGAGGGGATGGTGGAAGCAGATTCAATCATGGCCTTCAAAAGGGAACTGGGTAATACATGAAAGGAAAAAGTTTGCAGGGCTACGGGGATAGGTTGGGGGAGTGGGACTAGCTGGATTGCTCGTGCACTGAACTGGTGCGGACTCGATGGGCCAAATGGCCTCCTTCCGTGCTGTAACCTTTCTATGACTCTACACTGTCCCATCAAACACTTAATATAGATAAGTGTGAGGTGGTACATTTTGGTAGGAAGAATAAGGAGGCCACATACTGATTGGATAATAAGAGTCTAAATGGGGTAGAGATACACAAATCACTAAAAGTAGTGACACAGGTTAATAAGGCCATAAAAAGGCAAATCAAGCACTGGGGTTCACTTCTAGAGGGATAGAATTGAAAAGCAGAGAAGTTATGTTAAACTTGTATAGAACCTTGGTTAGACCACACTTGGAGCACTGTGAACAGTTCTGATCTCCATATTATAAAAAGGATATAAAGGCACTGGAGAAGGTACATTGAAACTACAGCACTGGGACAGGCCATTCGGCCCAACTGGTCTATCCCGGTGTTTATGCTCCACACGAGTCTCCTCCCTCCCTACTTCATCTCACCCTATCACCCTATCCTTCTATTCCTTTCTCCCTCATGTGTTTATCTTGTTTTCCCTTAAATGTATCTACACTATTCACCTCAACTACTCCTTGTGGGAGCGAGTTCCACATTCTCACCACTCTCTGGGTAAAGAAGTTTCTCCTGAATTCCCTATTGGATTTATTAGTGACTATCTTATATTTATGGCCTCTAGTTTTGGACTCCCCACAAGTGGAAACATTTTCTCTACATCTACCCTATCAAACCCCTTTCATAATCTTAAAGACCTCTATCAGGTCACCCCTCAGTCTTCTCTTTTCCAGAGAGAAGAGCCCCAGCCTGTTGAGAAGTGCTGGGGAGTTATCCCCAGTGTCCTGGACAATATTTGTCCCTCAACCAACACCTAAAAACAGATGATCTGGTCATTATCATGACTCTGTTTCCTACATCACAACAGTGACTGCACTTCAAAAGTACTTCATTGGCTGTGAAGTGTTTTGGGACGACCTGAGAAAGATGTTGTAGAAATGGGTGACCTCCCTCTCATTAGGTTAAAGCTGAGGAGAAATCATCCGACTGGGAGCTGGTAACCTACCTGTGGGCACAGTTTAAACATGGCAGCACAGACTATAACGGGCGTGGAGTGGTGCCCGGCTGCGAGGGCGAGTGCGTGCGCCCCGTTCACGGCCCTTAGTCCACCATTAGCGAGGATGGTTTTAGTGCCGATGATCACCTGCAGAAACAGCACGGGGTGAGTACAGGTACCTCACATACAGTTCCCTCCACGCAGCCCCCCCCACCCCGGTGAACCTCTCCCCCACCCCACAACGGTGAACACCCCGGCCCCCAACCTCCCCCGGTGAACCTCTCCCCCCCCCCTCCCCGGTGAACCTCTCCCCCCCCTCCCCCCCCCCGGTGAACCTCTCCCCCCCCCCCTCCCCCCGGCCCCTCTCCCCCCCCCCGGTGAACCTCTCCCCCCCCTCCCCCCGGCCCCTCTCCCCCCCTCCCCCCGGCCCCTCCCCCCCCCCCCCCCCCGGTGAACCTCCCCCCCCCTCCCCCTGGCCCCTCCCCCCGGCCCCTCTCCCCCCCCGGTGAACCTCTCCCCCCCCCCACCCCGGTGAACCTCTCCCCCCGGCCCCCTCCCCCCCCAGTGAACCTCTCCCGCCCCCCCCCACAACGGTGAACACCCCGGCCCCCCCACCACACCCTCCCCCCCTCCCCCCCCCCCGGTGAACTTCTCCCCCCCCCCCGACGAACACCCGCGCCCCAGTGAACACCGTGGCCCCACCCCTCAATTAACCCCGCGGCCCGCGCCCCCCCCCCCCGCAGTGACACCCCAGCCCTAGGGCCATTACCTTGTTGACCCGAGACATGACGGCGAAGATGGCAGCGTCGGTAATAACAGTTGTTTCAATCCCGGCCTCAGACAAAGCGACGGCCATCTGGTGACCCTAGAACCCAGA
>NC_090334.1:85567903-85627403 GCF_035084215.1 Heptranchias perlo | reverse complement strand
TACTCACATACACACACAGACACACATTCACACTCACACAGACACGCACACTCACACTCACACTCACACTCACACTCAGACACACACAGACACACACTCACACACACACAGACACACTCACAGACACACACACACAGAGACACACACACACACTCACAGACACACTCACACAGACATACACACACACAGACACACACACACTCACACACACTCACACACACACAGACACACACACACTCACACACACACTCACAGACACACACACTCACAGTCACACACACAGAGACACACACACACACACACTCACAGACACACTCACACAGACACTCACACACTCACACTCACAGAGACACACACACTCACACTCACACAGACACACACACTCACACTCACACAGACACACACACACATACACAGACACTCACACACTCACACTCACACAGACACACACCCTCACACTCACACAGACACACACACTCACACTCACACAGACACAGACACACACACACACACTCACACAGACACGCACACACACTCACACACACTCACAGACACACTCACAGACACACACATTCACAGTCACACACACAGAGACACACACACAGAGACTCACAGACACACTCACACAGACACACACACTCACACTCACACAGACACACACACTCACACAGACACACACACTCACACACTCACACAGACACACACACACACACACACACAGACACTCACACACTCACACTCACACAGACACACACACTCACACTCACACAGACACACACACTCACACTCACACAGACACAGACACACACACACACACTCACACAGACGCACACACACTCACACACACCTCACAGACACACTCACACAGACACACACTCACACACAGGACTGCTTATCTCTGCAGCAAACAATTCCTCATCAATGACCACAGACCCCCCGCTCAACTCAAAGATAAAGAGCGAACTGAAGATGAGGTCAAGAACACAGAACGGACTCAGGCTCCTCTCAGTTACAACTTAGGGGCAGTGAGTCACTCCCAGGGCAGGTACAGGGTTAGATACAGAGTAAAGCTCCCTCTACACTGTCCCATCAAACACTCCCAGGGCAGGTACAGCACGGGTTAGATACAGAGTAAAGCTCCCTCTACACTGTCCCATCAAACACTCCCAGGGCAGGTAACAGGGTTAGATACAGAGTAAAGCTCCCTCTACACTGTCCCATCAAACACTCCCAGGGCAGGTACAGGGTTAGATACAGAGTAAAGCTCCCTCTACACTGGTCCCATCACCTCTCACACCACCATTACTCTCAGTGCTTTAATAAATTATTCAGAGTATTTAAGCTGCCTCGTCCAGGGTCTGATAAATCTCAGCCTGCGATTCGAAGGTTGTGAGAAACCATTTCTGAGTCGCACTGTGTCTGTTTTAAGAAGTGACTCTGGTGCTTTGTTCTCCAGACCCCGGCAGTGAGTGAGCAGAAGCCGGGTGGAGTTTGGTGCAAGCTGTGGGGCTCGGGGCCTTTGTTCAGGACCCGCTCCCCTCTGACGGCCGACAAGCAGAAATCTGCAAGTGTTGAATTTTCTAATGCAGTTCTCTCCCTCTCCACGGGGCGGCGATCTCCCACACAGCCAGCTGCCCATTAACCCCGAGGTAACACATCGAGGTTCCAGCACGGACACAGGCCATTCGGCCCAAACACTCTGTGCCGCCCCTCACCCCAACACCAGCAAACCAACGAATCACATTGACAAACACAGTCCCCAAATCCCGGCATCCCCCCGGTGTCCCCTCAATATCCCCCCCCCCAGTGTCCCCTCAATATCCCCCCCCCCAGTGTCCCCTCAATATATCCCCCCCCCCGGTGTCCCCTCAATATCCCCCCCCCGGTGTCCCCTCAATATCCCCCCCCCAGTGTCCCCTCAATATATCCCCCCCCCCCGGTGTCCCCTCAATATCCCCCCCCCGGTGTCCCTCAATATCCCCCCCCCCCGGTGTCCCTCAATATCCCCCCCCCGGTGTCCCCTCAATATCCCCCCCCCCAGTGTCCCCTCAATATATCCCCCCCCCCCGGTGTCCCCTCAATATCCCCCCCCCCCGGTGTCCCCTCAATATCCCCCCCCCCCGGTGTCCCCTCAATATCCCCCCCCCGGTATCCCCTCAATATCCCCCCCCCCCGGTGTCCCTCAATATCCCCCCCCCCGGTGTCCCCTCAATATCCCCCCCCCCGGTGTCCCCTCAATATCCCCCCCCCCCGGTGTCCCCTCAATATCCCCCCCCCCGGTGTCCCCTCAATATCCCCCCCCCCCCCCGGTGTCCCCTCAATATCCCCCCCCGGTGTCCCCTCAATATATCCCCCCCCCCCGGTGTCCCCTCAATATCCCCCCCAGGTGTCCCCTCAATATATCCCCCCCCGCCCCGGTGTCCCCTCAATAAACCCCACCCCAGTGACCCTCTATTTACCCCACCCCAGTGTCCCCTCTATTTACCCCCCCCCAGTGTCCCCTCTATTTACCCCAGTCTCTCCTCTATTTACCCCCCCTCGGTGTCCCCTCTATTTACCCCCAGTGTTCCTCTATTTACCCCCCCCCCAGTGTCTCCTCTATTTACCCCCAGTGTCCCCTCTATTTACACCCCCAGTGTCCTCTCTATTTATCCCCCCCATTGTCCCCTCTATTTACCCCCAGTGTCCCCTCGATTTACCCCAGTGTCCCCTCTATTTACCCCCGGTGTCCCCTCTATTTACCCCCCCAGTGTCCCCTCTATTTACCCCCCCAGTGTCCCCTCTATTTACCCCCGGTGTCCCCTCTATTTACCCCCCAGTGTCCCCTCTATTTACCCCAGTGTCCCCTCTATTTACCCCCCAGTGTCCCCACTATTTACCCCCAGTGTCCCCTCTATTTACCCCCCCCCCCAGTGTCCCCTCTATTTACCCCAGTGTCCCCTCTATTTACCCCCGGTGTCTCCTCTATTTACCCCCCCAGTGTTCCCTCTATTTACCCCCAGTGTCCCCTCTATTTACCCCACAGTGTTCCCTCTATTTACCCCCAGTGTCCCCTCTATTTACCCCCAGTGTCCCCTCTATTTACCCCCACAGTGTTCCCTCTATTTACCCCCAGTGTTCCCTCTATTTACCCCAGTGTCCCCTCTATATTACCCCCAGTGTTCCCTCTATTTACCCCCCCAGTGTCCCCTCTATTTACCCCCGGTGTCCCTCTATTTACTCCCAGTGTCCCCTCTATTTACCCCCAGTGTCCCCTCTATTTACCCCAACAGTGTTCCCTTCTATTTACCCCCAGTGTTCCCTCTATTTACCCCCAGTGTCCCCTCTATTTACCCCACCAGTGTTCCCTCTATTTACCCCCAGTGTCCCCTCTATTTACCCCCACAGTGTTCCCTCTATTTACCCCCAGTGTTCCCTCTATTTACCCCCCAGTGTTCCCTCTATTTACCCCACCAGTGTTCCCTCTATTTACCCCCCCCAGTGTTCCCTCTATTTACCCCCCCTGTGTCCCCTCTATTTACCCCCCTGTGTCCCCTCTATTTACCCCACAGTGTCCCCTCTATTTACCCCCAGTGCCCCCTCTATTTACCCCCCTGTGTCCCCTCTATTTACCCCCCCAGTGTTCCCTCTATTCACCCCCAGTGTTCCCTCTATTTACCCCCCAGTGTTCCCTCTATTTACTCCAGTGTCCCTCTATTTACCCCCAGTGACCCCTCTATTTACCCCCCCTGTGTCCCTCTATTCACCCCCAGTGTTCCCTCTATTTACTCCAGTGTCCCCTCTATTTACCCCCAGTGTCCCCTCTATTTACCCCCCGGTGTTCCCTCTATTTACCCCCAGTGTTCCCTCTATTTACCCACAGTGTCCCCTCTATTTACCCCCCCCAGTGTTCCCTCTATTTACCCCAGTGTCCCCTCTATTTACTCCCAGTGTTCCCTCTATTTACCCCCAGTGTCCCCTCTTATTTACCCCCCCAGTGTCCCCTCTATTTACTCCCAGTGTTCCCTCTATTTACCCCAGTGTCCCCTCTATTTACCCCCAGTGTCCCCTCTATTTACCCCCCCAGTGTTCCCTCTATTTACCCCCAGTGTTCCCTCTATTTACCCCCCAGTGTCCCCTCTCATATTTACCCCCCCAGTGTCCCCTCTATTTACCCCCAGTGTCCCCTCTATTTACCCCCTGGTGTCCCCTCTATTTAGCCCCAGTGTTCCCTCTATTTACCCCCCGGTGTCCCCTCTATTTACCCCCCCCC
Organism: Heptranchias perlo; assembly: GCF_035084215.1. NCBI lineage: Eukaryota > Metazoa > Chordata > Chondrichthyes > Hexanchiformes > Hexanchidae > Heptranchias > Heptranchias perlo. The sequence goes on along the minus strand of NC_090334.1, from coordinate 85,623,151 downwards.
CTCCCCGGTGTCCCCTCTATTTACCCCCCGGTGTCCCCTCTATTTACCACCCGGTGTCCCCTCTATTTACCCCCCCGGTGTCCCCTCTATTTACCCCCGGTGTCCCCTCTATTTACCCCCCGGTGTCCCCTCTATTTACCCCCGCTGTCCCCTCCATTTACCCCCCGGTGTCCCCTCTATTTACCCCCAGTGTCCCCTCTATTTACCCCCCGGTGTCCCCTCTATTTACCCCCCCGGTGTCCCCTCTATTTACCCCCAGTGTCCCCTCTATTTACCCCCCGGTGTCCCCTCTATTTACCCCCCGGTGTCCCCTCTATTTACCCCCCGGTGTCCCCTCTATTTACCCCCCCGGTGTCCCCTCTATTTACCCCAGTGTCCCCTCTATTTACCCCCGGTGTCCCCTCTATTTACCCCCCCAGTGTCCCCTCTATTTACCCCCGGTGTCCCCTCTATTTACCCCCCGTGTCCCCTCTATTTACCCCCCCAGTGTCCCCTCTATTTACCCCGGTGTCCCCTCTATTTACCCCCGGTGTCCCCTCTATTTACCCCCGGTGTCCCCTCTATTTACCCCCTGGTGTCCCCCTCTATTTACCCCCCGGTGTCCCCTCTATTTACCCCCCGGTGTCCCCTCTATTTACCCCCAGTGTCCCCTCTATTTACCCCCCGGTGTCCCCTCTATTTACCCCCCCAGTGTCCCCTCTATTTACCCCCGGTGTCCCCTCTATTTACCCCCCGGTGTCCCCTCTATTTACCCCCCCAGTGTCCCCTCTATTTACCCCCGGTGTCCCCTCTATTTACCCCGGTGTCCCCTCTATTTACCCCCTGGTGTCCCCTCTATTTACCCCCCCGGGTATTTCTCCTCTATAGAGAGGTCCCAGGTCCTGCGATTGCCCCAGTTTTGTATGAACGTGTTGCCCTTTAAGTTGACTTGCTGTTGGTCTAAACCCTGCTCACAGGCCTTGACTGGAGGTATTTTAAATAAAGTCGTTTAATGAATCTCGACAAGCTTTCAGTGGGTTTGAAATCTATGAATCATGATTACGGACCGTGTGTTTTAAAAATACAAACCACAGCCTGAGGAGCTGGTACAGCAAGTAAGATAAACCGTCTGATTCATGGGAACTGACAGCAAATCTATAGGCCGCTGTGTTTATGTTCTGCTCCTACTACGAAGGCAATGAAGGTACAACAATCGTTAATTCCCAGAGCTCGCTCGGCCTGGGCCTGTGTTAACCCCTCGCTCACCGAGCCCCAAACCACACACCGGCCCCCAGTGGCTGCAGCACTCGGACCGGAATAGGTGACCAGTCACAGCTCGGGACTCGTCTATACACTCCTGGACTCACACCTTACACCCGGGGCTCACACCTACACCGGGGCTCACACCTACACCCGGGGCTCACACCTACACCCGGGGCTCACACCTACACCCGAAATCACACCCACACCCGAGGCTCACACCTACACCCGGGGCTCACACCTACACCGAAAATCACACCTACACCGGGCTCACACCCCACACCCAGAATCACACCTACACCCGGCTCACACCTACACCCAAAATCACACCTTACACCCGGAGCTCACGCCTACACCGAGAAAATCACACCTACACCCGGGCTCACACCTACACCCAAAATCACACCTTACACCCGGGCTCACACCTACACCCCGAAATCACACCTACACCCGGGGCTCACACCTACACACGGGCTCACACCTACACCCGGCTCACACCTACACCGAAAATCACACCTACACCCGGGCTCACACCCACACCCGAAATCACACCTACACCCGGGCTCACACTACACCCGAAATCATACCTTACACCCGGGCTCACAACTACACCGGAAATCACACCTTACACCCGGGCTCACACTCACACCTGAAATCACACCTTACACCCGGGCTCACACCCACACCCGAAATCACACCTAACACCCAGGCTCACACCTACACTGGAAATCACACCTTACACCCGGGCTCACACCTACACCCGTAAATCACACCTACACCCAGAAATCACACCCACACCCGGGCTCACACCTACACCGGAAATCACACCTACACCCGGGGCTCACACCTACACCCGAATCACACCTACACCCGGGCTCACACCTACACCGGAAATCACACCTACACCCGGGCTTACACCTACACCCAAGGCTCACACCTACACCGGAAATCACACCTACACCCGGCTCACACCCACACCGGAAATCACACCTTACACCCGGGCTCAGACCTACACCCGAAATCACACCTACACCCGGGGCTCACACCCTCTCCCGAAATCACACCTTACACCCGGGCTCACACCTACACCGGAAATCACACCTTACACCCGGGCTCACACCAACACCCGAAATCAACACCTTACACCCAGGCTCACACCTACACCGGAAATCACAACTTACACCCGGGCTCACAACTACACCTGGAAATCACACCTACACCCGGAAATCCACCTACACCCGGAAATCACACCCACACCCGGGCTCACACCTACACCGGAAATCACACCTACACCCGGGGCTCACACCTACACCCGAAATCACACTACACCCGGGCTCTCACACCTACACCCGAAATCACACTACACCCGGCTCACACCTACACGGAAATCACACCTACACCCGGGCTCACACCAACACCCGAATCACACCTTACACCCAGGCTCACACCTACACCGGAAATCACAACTTACACCCGGGCTCACACCTACACCCGGAAATCACACCTACACCCGAAATCACACCTACACCCGGAGCTCACACCCACACCCGGGCTCACACCTACACCGGAAATCACACCTACACCCGGGGCTCACACCTACACCCGAAATCACACCTACACCCGGGGCTCACACCTACACCCGAAATCACACCTACACCCGGGCTCACACCTACACCCGAAATCGCACCTACACCCGGGCTCACACCTACACCGGAAATCACACCTACACCCGGGGCTCACAACTACACCGGAAATCACACCTACACCCGGGCTTACACCTACACCCAAGCTCATACCTATAGTGGAAATCACACCTACACCCGGGCTCACACCTACACCCGAAATCACACCTACACCCGGGGCTCACACCTATACCCAAAATCACACCTACACCCGGGCTCACACCTACACCCGGAAATCACACCTACACCCGGGCTCACACCTACACGGAAATCACACCTACACCGGGGCTCACACCTACACCGGAAATCACAACTACACCCGGGCTTACACCTACACCCAAGGCTCACACCTATAGTGGAAATCACACCTACACCCGGGGCTCACACCTACACCCGAAATCACACCTACACCCGGGGCTCACACCTACACCCAAAATCACACCTGCACCCGAGCTCATACTACACCCAACCTCACACCTACACCCGAAATTACCCGGGGCTCAGACCTACACCCGGGGCTCAGACCTACACCCGGGGCTCACACCTACACCCGAAATCACACCTACAATCGGGCTCACACCCACACCCGAAATCACACCTACACCCGGGCTCACACCTACACCTGAAATCACACCTACACCCGGGGCTCACACCCACACCCGAAATCACACCTTACCACCCGGGCTCACACCTACACCGGAAATCACACCTTACACCCAGGGCTCACACCCACACCCGAAATCACACCTTACACCCGGGCTCACACCCACACCCGAAATCACACCTTACACCCAGGCTCACACCTACACCGGAAATCACAACTTACACCCGGGCTCACACCTACACCGGAAATCACACCTACACCCGGGGCTCACACCTACACCGGAAATCACACCTACACCCGGGCTTACACCTACACCCAAGGCTCACACCTATAGTGGAAATCACACCTACACCCCGGGGCTCACACCTACACCCGAAATCACACCTACACCCGGGGCTCACACCTACACCCAAAATCACACCTGCACCCGGGCTCACACCTACACCCGGAAATCACACCTACACCCGGAAATCACACCTACACCCGAGCTCACACCTACACCCGAGCTCACACCTACACCCGGGGCTCACACCTACACCGGAAATCACAACTTACACCCGGGCTCACACCTACACCGGAAATCACACCTACACCCGGGGGATCACACCTACACCCAAAATCACACCTACACCCAGGCTCACACCTGCACCCAAAATCACACCTACACCCGAGCTCACACCTACACCCAAGCTCACACCTACACCCGAAATCACACCTACACCCGAGCACACACCTACACCCGGGGCTCAGACCTACACCAGGGCTCACACCTACAACGGAAATCACACCTACACCGGAAATCACACATACACCCGGGGCTCAGACCTACACCCGGGGCTCACACCTACACCCGGGCTCACACCTACACCCGGGGCTCACACCTACACCCGAAATCACACCTACATCCAGGGCTCACACCTACACCGGAAATCACACCTACACCCAGGGCTCACACCTACACCGGAAATCACACCTACACCAGGGGCTCACACCTACACCCGAAATCACACCTACACCAGGGGCTCACACCTACACCCAAAATCACACCTACACCGGGGCTCACACCTACACCCGAAATCACACCTACACCCGGGGCTCACACCTACACCGGAAATCACACCTACACCCAGAGCTCACACCTACACCGGAAATCACACCTACTCCCGGGGCTCACACCTACACCCGGGGCTCACACCTACACCGGAAATCACACCTACACCTGGGCTCACACCTACACCCGGAGCTCACACCCACACCCGGGCTCACACCTACACCGGAAATCACACCTACACCCGGGCTCACACCTACACCCGGAGCTCACACCCACACCCGGGCTCACACCTACACCGGAAATCACACCTACACCCGGGCTCACACCTGCACCCGAAATCACACCTACACCCGGGGCTCACACCTACACCGGAAATCACACCTACACCCGGGCTTACACCTACACCCAAGGCTCACACCTTTAGTGGAAATCACACCTACACCCGGGGCTCACACCTACACCCGAAATCACACCTACACCCGGGCTCACACCTACACCCGGAAATCACACCTACACCCGAGCTCACACCTACACCCGGGGCTCACACCTACACCCAAAATCACACCTACACCCGAGCTCACACCTACACCCAAGCTCACACCTACACCCGAAATCACACCTACACCCGAGCACACACCTACATCCGGGGCTCAGACCTACACCCGGGGCTCAGACCTACACCCGGGGCTCACACCTACACCCGAAATCACACCTACACCCGGGGCTCACACCTACACCGGAAATCACACCAACACCCGGGCTCACACCTACACCCGGAGCTCACAACCCACACCCGGGCTCACACCTGCACCGGAAATCACACCTACACCCAGGCTCACACCTATACCCAGGCTCACACCTACACCCCGAGCTCACACCCACACCCGGGCTCACACCTACACCGGAAATCACACCTTACACCCGGGCTCACACCTACACCCGGAGCTCACACCCACACCCGGGCTCACACTTACACCGGAAATCACAACTACACCCGAAGCTCACACCTACACCGGAAATCACACCTACACCGGGGCTCACACCCACACCCGAGGCTCACACCCTACACCGGAAATCACGCCTACACCCGTGGCTCACACCTACACCCGAAATCACACCTACACCCGGGCTCACACCTGCACCCGAAATCACACCTACACCGGAAATCACACCTACACCCGGGGCTCACACCTACACCAGAAATCACACCTACACCCGGGCTTACACCTACACCCAAGGCTCACACCTATAGTGGAAATCACACCTACACCCGGGGCTCACACCTACACCCGAAATCACACCTACAACCCGGGGCTCACACCTACACCCGAAATCACACCTTACACCCGGAAATCACACCTACACCCGAGCTCACACCTACACCCAAGCTCACACCTACACCCGAAATCACACCTACACCCGAGCACACACCTATACCCGGGCTCACACCTACAACGGAAATCACACCTACACCGGAAATCACACCTGCACCCGGGGCTCAGACCTACACGCGGGGCTCAGACCTACACCAGGGGCTCACACCTACACCCGAAATCACACCTACACCCGGGGCTCACACCTACACCCGAAATCACACCTACACCAGGACTCACACCTACACCGGAAATCACACCTACACCCGGGGCTCACACCTACACCCGAAATCACACCTACACCCAGGACTCACACCTACACCGGAAATCACACCTACACCCAGGTCTCACACCTACACCGGAAATCACACCTACACCAGGGGCTCACACCTACACCCGAAATCACACCTACACCAGGGGCTCACATCTACACCCGAAATCACACCTACACCCGGGGCTCACACCTACACCAGAAATCACACCTACACCCAGGGCTCACACCTACACCGGAAATCACACCTACACCCAGGGCTCACACCTACACCGGAAATCACACCTACTCCCGGGGCTCACACCTACACCCGGGCTCACACATACAGTGGAAATCACACCTAGACCCGGGGCTCACACCTACACCCAGAGCTCACACCTACACCGGAAATCACACCTACATCCAGGGCACACACCTACACCCGGGCTCACAACTACAGTGGAAATCACACTTACACCCGGGGCACACACCTACACCCGAAATCACACCTACACCAGGGGCTCACATCTACACCCGAAATCACACCTACACCCGAGCACACACCTACACCCGGGACTCAGACCTACACCCGGGTCTCACACCTATAACGGAAATCACACCTACACCTGGGGCTCACACCTACACCCGGGGCTCACATCTACACCCGGAAATCACACCTACACCCAGGGCTCACACCTACACCTGGGGCTCACACCTACACCCGGGGCTCACACCTACACCCGGAAATCACACCTACACCAGGGCTCACACCTACACCGGAAATCACACCTACATCCAGGGCACACACCTACACCCGGGCTCACAACTACAGTGGAAATCACACTTACACCCGGGCACACACCTACACCCGAAATCACACCTACACCCGGGCTCACACCTACACCCGAAATCACACTACACCCGGGCTCACACCTACACCCGGAAATCACACCTACACCCGAAATCACACCTACACCGGAAATCACACCTACACCTGGGGCTCACACCTACAGTGGAAATCACACTTACACCCGGGGCACACACCTACACCCGGAAATCACACCTACACCCGGGGCACACACCTACACCCCGGACTCACACCTACACCGGAAATCACACCTTACACCCGGGGCTCACACCTACACCGGAAATCACACCTACACCTGGGGCTCACACCTACACCCGGGGCTCACATCTACACCCGGAAATCACACCTACACCCAGGGCTCACACCTACACCTGGGGCTCACACCTACACCCGGGGCTCACACCTACACCCGGAAATCACACCTACACCCAGGGCTCACACCTACACCGGAAATCACACCTACATCCAGGGCACACACCTACACCCGGGCTCACAACTACAGTGGAAATCACACTTACACCCGGGGCACACACCTACACCCGAAATCACACCTACACCCGGGCTCACACCTACACCCGAAATCACACCTACACCCGGGCTCACACCTACACCCGGAAATCACACCTACACCCGAAATCACACCTACACCGGAAATCACACCTACACCTGGGGCTCACACCTACAGTGGAAATCACACTTACACACCCGGGGCACACACCTACACCCGGAAATCACACCTACACCCGGGGCACACACCTACACCCCGGACTCACACCTACACCGGAAATCACACCTTACACCCGGGGCTCACACCTACACCGGAAATCACACCTACATCCGGGGCACACACCTACACCCAGGCTCACACCTACAGTGGAAATCACACTTATACCCGGGGCACACACCTACACCCGGAAATCACACCTACACCCCGGACTCACACCTACACCGGAAATCACACCTTACACCCGGGGCTCACACCTACACCCCGGACTCACACCTACACCAGAAATCACACCTACATCCGGGGCACACACCTACACCCAGGCTCACACCTACAGTGGAAATCACACTTATACCCGGGGCACACACCTACACCCGGAAATCACACCTACACCCGGGACTCACACCTGCACCCGAAATCACACCTACACCCGAAATCACACCAACACCCAGGGCTCACACCTACACCGGAAATCACACCTACACCCGAAATCACACCTACACCCAGGGCTCACACCTACACCGGAAATCACGCCTACACCCGAAATCACACTTACACCCGGGTCTCACACCTACACCCGAAATCACACCTACACCCGAAATCACACCTACAACCGCAAATCACACCTACACCCGGGCTCACACCTACATCCAGGGCACACACCTACACCCGGAAATCACACCCACACCCGGGGCTCACACCTACACCGGAAATCACACCTACACCGGAAATCACACCTACATCCAGGGCTCACACCTACACTCGGACTCACACCTACACCGGAAATCATGCTTACACCCGGGGCTCACACCTACAGTGGAAATCACACCTACACCCGAGCTCACACCTACACCCGAGCTCACACCGGAAATCACACCGACACCCGGGCTCACACCTACACCTGGGGCTCACACCTACACCCGGGCTCACACCTACACCCGGGACTCACACCTACACCTGGGGCTCACACCTACACCCGGGCTCACATCTACACAAGATTAAATACAAGCATCCTTCCACACAGAGAAAACAAATGGCTTCTCGTTGTCTGTGAGTCAGAAGGTTGGGAGTTGAAGACACAAGGACCTGAGCCCAGAATCTAGGCCGATTGAGGGTCAGTACTGAGGAGCGCTGCACTGTCGGAGGGTCAGTACTGAGGGAGCGCTGCACTGTCGGAGGGTCAGTACTGAGGGAGCGCTGCACTGTCGGAGGGTCAGTACTGAGGGAGTGCTGCACTGTCGGAGGGTCAGTACTGAGGGAGTGCTGCACTGTCGGAGGGTCAGTACTGAGGGAGTGCTGCACTGTCGGAAGTTTTCTGCTTCCAATGCGATCTGATATTAAGAGATTGAACATTCATTCCCTTCACCACCGGCGCACCGTGGCTGCAGTGTGCACCATCCACAGGATGCACTGCAGCAACTCGCCAAGGCTTCTTCGACAGCACCTCCCAAACCCACGACCTCTACCACCTAGAAGGACAAGAGCAGCAGGTACATGACAAGTCCACATCATCTAGATATACAGAGAACTAAACGGGTACACCCCTTCACACCCCGGGGTACACCCCCTCACACCCCCTCACACACCCGGGGTACACCCCTCACACCCCCTCACACCCCCTCACACTGTAACTCTCTATTAACCAATGTTCGATCCATCCTGTTACATTTCCTCTTGTCCCTGATATCTGAATTCTTTTGAACGAGCCTCTCATCAAACTCCTTCGAAATATCCCGGCACCAACAGCATGGATTCACACAGGGCCCGGAACACAGGGAAACGTCCCGAGGTGCCTCCCAGGAGTGATGATCAGAGAAGTAAAGGGAATTAGGGGTTACGGGGAGCGGGCAGGAAATTGGACATGAATTTAGATTTGAGGTTAGGATCAGATCAGCCATGATCGTATTGAATGGGGGGAGCAGGCTCGAGGGGCCGATTGGCCTACTCCTGCTCCTATTTCTTATGTTCTTATGCTCGGCATCGAGAGCGTTTCCCTCTCCCCGCAACTCAATCCACCTCCTCGTCAAAATACTCTTCAGTTCACCAAACGTCAATGAACCAATCGATGCTCTCTGTCCGTGACCAACACACGTGTCTCTCAATGTTCACAGGCGCGTGCTCTCCCTCTCCCTCACTCCCTCTCCCTCAACTCTCTCTCTCTCTCCCTCACTCTCCTCACACCCTCTCCCTCACTCCTCTCACCTCACTCTCTCTCCCTCTCCCTCACTACCCCTCTCCCTCACTCTCTCTCTCCTCCCTCACTCCCCTCTCCTCACCTCTCCCTCACTCCTCTCCCTCACTCTCTCACCTCATCCCTCACTCCCTCTCCTCACACTCCCTCTCCCTCTCCCTCACTCCCTCTCCCTCTCCCTCACTCTCTCTCCCTCTCCTCACTCTCCCTCACTCTCTCTCCCCTCTCCCTCACTCCCTCTCCCTCACTCTCTCTCGCTCACGTTCCCTCTCCCTCACTCTCTCTCCTCACTCCCTCTCCCTCACTCTCTCTCCCTCACTCCCTCTCCCTCACTCTCTCTCCCTCTCCCTCACTCCCTCTCCCTCTCCCTCACTCCCTCTCCCTCTCCCTCAACTCTCTCCCCCTCACTCCCCTCCCTCACTCTCTCTCCCTCTCCCTCACTCCCTCTCCCTCTCCCTCACTCTCTCACCCTCACTCCCTCTCCCTCACTCTCTCTCCCTCTCCCTCTCTCTCTCTCCCTCTCCCTCACATCCCTCTCCCTCTCCCTCACTCTCTCTCCCTCACTCCCTCTCCCTCACTCTCTCTCCTCTCCCTCACTCTCTCTCACTCTCTCTCTCTCTCCCTCACCTCCCTCTCCCTCAACTCTCTCTCCCTCACTTCCCTCTCCCTCACTCTCTCTCCCTCTCCCTCACTCTCTCTCCCTCACTCCTCTCCCTCACTCTCTCATCCCTCTCCCTCACTCCCTCTCCCTCTCCCTCACTCTCTCTCCTCTCCCTCACTCTCTCTCCCTCACCCTCACTCTCTCTCCCTCTCCCTCACTCTCTCTCCCTCTCCCTCTCCTCACTCTCTCCTCCCTCACACCTCCTCTCCCTCACTCTCTCTCCCTCACTCCCTCTCCCTCACTCTCTCTCCCTCACATCCCGTCCCCTCACTCTCTCTCCCTCTCCCTCACTCTCACTCTCTCATCCCTCTCCCTCACCTCTCTCCCTCTCCCTCACTCTCTCTCCTCTCCCTCAATCTCTCTCCCTCTCCCTCACTCTCCTCCCTCCCCACCACTCTCTCTCCCTCACTCCCTCTCCCTCACTCTCACTCCCTCACTCCCTCTCCTCACTCTCTCTCTCACTCCCTCACCCTCCCTCACTCTCTCTCCCTCACTCCCTCTCCCTCACTCCTCCTCCCTCACCCCAGCCCTCACTCTCTCACACGCACCCTCACTCCCTCCTCTCCCTCACTCTCTCTCCCTCACTCCCTCTCCCTCACTCTCTCTCCCTCTCCCTCACTCCCTCTCCCTCTCCCTCACTCTCCTCCTCACTCCCTCACCCACACCCTCTCTCCCTCTCCCTCACTCTCTCTCCCTCACTCCTCACTCCCTCACCCTCTCCCTCACTCTCCTCTCCCTCACTCCCTCTCCCTCACTCCCTCCCCTCCCTCACTCTCTCTCACTCTCTCTCCCTCTCCTCACTCCCCCCTCTCCCTCACTCTCTCACCCTCACTCCCTCTCCCTCACTCTCTCTCCCTCACTCCTCTCCCTCACTCCTCTCCCTCACTCCCTCTCCCTCACTCTCTCTCCCTCTCCCTCACTCTCTCTCACTCTCTCCTCTTCCTCCCTCACTCCCTCTCCCTCACACTCCTCACCCTCACACCCACTCCCTCACCTCTCTCCCTCACATCCCTCTCCCACACTCTCTCCCTCTCCCTCACTCACTCTCCCTCACTCCCTCTCCCTGACTCTCTCTCCCTCTCCCTCACTCCCTCCTCTCCTCCCTCACCTCTCCTCCCTCTCCCTCACTCTCTCTCCCTCTCCCTCACTCTCTCTCCCTCTCCCTCACTCTCTCTCCCTCTCCCTCTCCCTCACTCTCTCTCCCTCACTCCCTCTCCACTCACTCTCTCACCCTCACTCCCTCTCCCTCACTCTCTCTCCCTCACTCCGTCTCCCTCACTCTCTCTCCCTCACTCCCTCTCCCTCACTCCTCACCCTCACTCTCCTCCCACACCCGACTCCCTCACTCTCACTCCCTCCTCCCTCACTCTCACTCTCTCTTCCCTCTCCCACCCCTCACCTCTCCCACACCTCTCTCCCTCACCACCTCACTCCACACCCCTCCACACTCACCCTCACTCCCTCTCCCTCACTCCCTCACCCTCACCCTCCTCCCTCACACCCACCCACACTCACTCACCCTCACTCACCTCTCCCCACTCCACCCCTCACACCTCTCCCACCCTCACTCCCTCTCCCTCACCTCTCTCCCACTCCCCACCCACCTCACACCCTCCCTCACCCTCACTCCCTCACCCTCACCTCACCTCTCCCACACCACACCCACACCCTCCCACACTCTCTCCCTCACACCCCTCCCTCACGACTCTCCTCCACCTCACCTCCCACACCCTCCCTCCCACTCACACCCTCCCTCACTCTCTCCTCACTCCCTCCCTCACTCACCTCCCTCACTCCTCTCCTCCTCTCACTCCCTCTCCCCACACTCACTCCCTCACTCCCCACCCTCACTCTCTCTCCCACTCCCTCACACCCTCTCCCTCACCCCACTCTCCCCCTCCCTCACTCTCTCTCCCTCTCCCTCACTCTCTCCCTCTCCCCTCACTCTCTCTCCCTCTCCCTCTCCCTCACTCTCTCTCCCTCACACCCTCTCCCTCACTCCTCACCCACACACCCTCTCCCACACTCCTCTCCCTCACACCGTCTCCCTCACTCCCTCTCCCCTCACCCCCTCTCCCACACTCCCTCTCCCCACACTCCTCTCACCCACTCACTACCCTCTCCCTCACTCTCTCTCCCTCTCCCTCACTCTCACCTCACTCCCTCTCCCCACTCCTCCCTCTCCCTCACTCTCTCTCCTCCTCACTCCTCTCTCCCTCTCCCTCACTCTCACTCCTCACCCTCTCCCTCACTCTCACACCCCACTCACTCATCCCTCACTCCTCTCCCTCACTCTCTCTCCCTCACTCCTCTCCTCACTCCTCTCCCTCACTCCCCTCCCACACCCTCTCCCTCACTCCCTCACCCTCACTCTCTCTCACCTCTCCCTCACACCCCTCCCTCTCCCCTCACTCCTCTCCCTCACTCCCTCTCCCTCACTCTCTCTCCCTCTCCCTCACTCTCTCACTCCTCTCCCTCTCCCTCACACCCTCTCCCTCACTCTCTCCCTCACTCCCTCTCCCTCACTCTCCCTCTCCCACTCCCTCTCCTCACTCTCTCTCCCTCTCCCTCACTCTCTCTCCCTCACTCCCTCTCCCTCACTCTCTCTCCCTCTCCCTCACTCCCTCTCCCTCTCCCTCACTCTCTCTCCCTCTCCCTCACTCTCTCTCCTCTCTCCCTCACTCTCTCTCCCTCTCCCTCTCCCTCACTCTCTCTCCCTCTCTCTCTCTCACCTCTCCTCTCCCTCACTCACTCCTCTCCCTCACTCTCTCTCCCTCTCCCTCACTCCCTCTCCCTCTCCCTCACTCTCTCTCCTCACTCCCTCTCCCTCACTCTCTCTCCCTCACTCCCTCTCCCTCACTCTCTCTCCCTCTCCCTCACTCTCTCTCCCTCACTCCCTCTCCCTCACTCTCTCTCCCTCACTCCCTCTCCCTCTCCCTCACTCTCTCTCCCTCACTCCCTCTCCCTCACTCTCTCTCCCTCTCCCTCACTCCCTCTCCCTCTCCCTCACTCTCTCTCCCTCACTCCCTCTCCCTCACTCTCTCTCCTCTCCCTCACTCCCTCTCCCTCTCCCTCACTCTCTCTCCCTCTCCTCTCCCTCACTCTCTCTCCCTCTCCCTCACTCCCTCTCCCTCTCCCTCACTCTCTCTCCCTCACTCCCTCTCCCTCACGTCCCTCACTCCCTCTCCCTCACTCCCCTCTCCCTCTCCCTCACTCTCTATCCCTCTCCCTCACTTCCGTCTCCCTCTCCCTCACTCTCTCTCCCTCACTCCCTCTCCCTCACTCTCTCTCCCTCACTCTCTCTCCCTCTCCCTCACTCCCTCTCCTCTCCCTCACTCTCTCTCCCTCTCCCTCACTCTCTCTCCCTCTCCCTCACTCTCTCTCCCTCTCCCTCACTCTCTCTCCCTCTCCCTCACTCTCTCTCCCTCTCCCTCACTCTCTCTCCCTCTCTCTCACTCCCTCTCCCTCTCCCTCACTCTCTCTCCCTCTACCTCACTCTCTCTCCCTCTCCCTCGCTCTCTCTCCCTCACTCTCTCTCCCCTCTCCATCACTCCCTCTCCCTCACTCTCTCCTCTCTCACTCCCTCTCCCTCTCTCTCACTCTCTCTCCCTCTCCCTCACTCTCTCTCCCTCTCCCTCACTCTCTCTCCCTCTCTCTCACTCCCTCTCCCTCTCCCTCTCCCTCACTCTCTCTCCCTCTCCCTCACTCCCTCTCCCTCTCACTCACTCTCTCTCCCTCGCTCTCTCTCCCTCTCCCTCGCTCTCCTGCTCTCTCTCCCTCACCCGCTCTCTCTCCCTCTCCCGCTCTCTCTCTCTCTCCCTCTCCCTCTCCCTCCCGCTCTCTCTCCCTCTCCCTCGCTCTCCCGCTCTCTCTCCCTCTCCCTCGCTCTCTCTCCCTCTCCCTCGCTCTCTCTCCCTCTCCCTCGCTCTCCCGCTCTCTCTCCCTCTCCCTCGCTCTCTCTCCCTCTCCCTCCCTCTCCCGCTCTCTCCCCCCTCTCCCTCGCTCTCCCTCTCCCTCTCTCTCTCTCCCTCTCCCTCGCTCTCTCTCCCTCTCCCTCCCCTCTCCCGCTCTCTCCCCCTCTTCCCTCGCTCTCCCTCTCCCTCTCTCTCTCTCCCTCTCCCTCGCTCTCCCGCTCTCTCTCCCTCTCCCTCCCTCTCCCGCTCTCTCTCCCTCTCCCTCTCTCCCTCTCCCTCTCCCTCGCTCTCCCGCTCTCTCCCCCTCTCCCGCTCTCTCCATCTCCCTCGCTCTCCCGCTCTCTCTCTCTCTTCCTCTCCCGCTTTCTCTCCCTCTCCCTCTCCCGCTCTCTCTCCCTCTCCCGCTCTCTCTCCCCTCTCCGCTCTCTCTCCCTCTCCCTCGCTCATCCGTTCTCTCTCTCTCTCCCTCTCCCGCTCTCTCTCCCTCTCTCCCTCTCCCTCGCTGTCCCGCTCTCTCTCCCTCTCCCTCGCTCTCCCACTCTCTCTCCCTCTCCCTCGCTCTCTCTCCCTCTCCCTCGCTCTCTCTCCCTCTCCCTCGCTCTCTCTCCCTCTCCCTCGCTCTCTCTCCCTCTCCCTCGCTCTCTCTCCCTCTCTCTCCCGCTCTCCCTCTCCCTCTCCCTCTCCCTCTCCCTCTCCCTCTCCCCTCGTTCTCACACGCGCACTCACTCTCTCTCTCTCTGTCTCACGCGCACTCACTCTCTCTCTCTCTCTCACACACGCGGACTCACTCTCTCTCTCTATCACACGCGCACTCTCTCTCTCTCTCACACACGACCTCACTCTCTCTCTTCTCTCTCTCTCACACGCACTCACTCTCTCTCTCTCTCACACGCGCACTCACTCACTCTCTCTCACGCACTCACTCTCTCTCACACGCGCACTCTCTCTCTCTCTCTCTCACACACGACCTCACTCTCTCTCTCTCTCTCTCTCACACGCGCACTCTCTCTCTCTCTCTCTCTCACACGCGCACTCACTCTCTCTCTCTCTCTCTCTCACACGCGCACTCTCTCTCTCTCTCTCTCTCACACACGCACTCACTCTCTCTCTCTCTCTCTCTCACACGCGCACTCTCTCTCTCTCTCTCTCTCACACACGCACTCACTCTCTCTCTCTCTCTCTCTCACACGCGCACTCTCTCTCTCTCTCCTCTCTCACACGCGCACTCACTCTCTCTCTCTCTCTCTCACACGCGCACTCACTCTCTCTCTCTCTCACACGCGCACTCACTCTCTCTCTCTCTCACACGCGCACTCACTCTCTCTCTCTCTCACACGCGAACTCACTCTTTCTCTCTCACACGCGCACATCACTCTCTCTCTCTCTCTCTCACACGCGCACTCACTCTCTCTCTCTCTCTCACACGCGCACTCTCTCTCTCACACGCGCAATCTCTCTCTCTCACACGCGCACTCACTCTCTCTCTCTCTCTCACACGCGAACTCACTCTTTCTCTCTCACACGCGCACTCACTCTCTCTCTCTCTCTCTCTCTCACACGCGCACTCTCTCTCTCTCACACGCGCACTCACTCTCTCTCTCTCTCTCACACGCGAACTCACTGCTTTCTCTCTCACACGCGAACTCACTCTCTCTCTCTCACACGCGCACTCACTCTCTCTCTCTCTCTGCTCTCTCACACGCGCACTCACTCTCTCTCTCTCTCTCACACGCGCACTCACTCTCTCTCTCTCACACGCGCACTCACTCTCTCTCTCTCTCTCGCACGCACTCACTCTCTCTCTCTCTCACACGCGCACTCACTCACTCTCTATCTCTCTCTCTCTCTCACACGCGCACTCTCTCTCTCTCTCTCTCACACGCGCACTCACTCTCTCTCTCTCTCTCACGCGCACTCACTCTCTCTCTCTCACACGCGCACTCGCTCTCTCTCTCTCTCTCTCTCACACACGCGGAGTCACTCTCTCTCTCTCTCACACGCGCACTCTCTCTCTCTCTCTCTCACACACGACCTCACTCTCTCTCTCTCTCTCACACACAACCTCACTCTCTCTCTCTCTCTCGCACGCACTCACTCTCTCTCTCTCTCAACACGCGCACTCACTCACTCTCTATCTCTCTCTCTCTCTCACACGCGCACTCTCTCTCTCTCTCTCTCACACGCGCACTCTCTCTCTCTCTCTCACACGCGCACTCTCTCTCTCTCTCTCCTCACACACGACCTCACTCTCTCTCTCTCTCTCGCACGCACTCACTCTCTCTCTCTCTCACACGCGCACTCACTCACTCTCTATCTCTCTCTCTCTCTCACACGCGCACTCTCTCTCTCTCTCTCTCACACGCGCACTCTCTCTCTCTCTCTCACACGCGCACTCTCTCTCTCTCTCTCACACACGCACTCACTCTCTCTCTCTCTCACACGCGCACTCACTCTCTCTCTCACACGCGCACTCACTCTCTCTCTCTCTCTCTCTCACACGCGCACTCTCTCTCTCACACGCGCACTCTCTCTCTCTCTCACACGCGCACTCACACTCTCTCTCTCTCACATGCGCACTCACACTCTCTCTCTCTCACACGCGCACTCACTCTCTCTCTCTCTCACACGCGCACTCACTCTCTCTCTCTCTCACACGCGCACTCACTCTCTCTCTCTCTCACACGCGCACTCACTCTCTCTCTCTCTCTCACACGCAAACTCACTCTTTCTCTCTCACACGCGCACTCACTCTCTCTCTCTCTCTCTCTCTCACACGCGCACTCTCTCTCTCTCTCACACGCGCACTCACTCTCTCTCTCTCTCTCACACGCGCACTCACTCTCTCTCTCTCTCACACGCAAACTCACTCTTTCTCTCTCACACGCGCACTCACTCTCTCTCTCTCTCTCTCTCTCACACGCGCACTCTCTCTCTCTCTCACACGCGCACTCACTCTCTCTCTCTCTCTCACACGCGCACTCACTCTCTCTCTCTCTCTCACACGCTCACTCACTCTCTCTCTCTCTCTCACACGCGCACTCACTCTCTCTCTCTCTCACACACACGCACTCACTCTCTCTCTCTCTCTCACACGCGCACTCACTCTCTCTCTCTCTCTCACACGCGCACTCACTCTCTCTCTCTCTCTCACACGCGCACTCACTCTCTCTCTCTCTCACAAGCGCACTCACTCTCTCTCTCTCTCACACGCGCACTCACTCTCTCTCTCTCTCTCTCTCACACGCTCACTCACTCTCTCTCTCTCTCACACGCGCACTCACTCCTCTCTCTCTCACACGCGCACTCACTCTCTCTCTCTCACACGCGCACTCATTCTCTCTCTCTCTCACACGCGCACTCTCTCTCTCTCTCTCTCTCACACACGACCTCACTCTCTCTCTCTCTCTCTCACACGCACTCACTCTCTCTCTCTTTCACACGCGCACTCACTCTCTCTCTCTCTCTCACAACGCTCACTCACTCTCTCTCTCTTTCACACGCGCACTCTCTCTCTCTCTCTCTCTCACACACGCACTCACTCTCTCTCTCTCTCTCACACGCGCACTCTCTCTCTCTCTCTCTCTCACACACGACCCTCACTCTCTCTCTCTCTCTCACACGCACTCATTCTCTCTCTCTCTCACACGCGCACTCTCTCTCTCTCTCTCTCATACACGACCTCACTCTCTCTCTCTCTCTCACACGCACTCACTCTCTCTCTCTCTCACACGCGCACTCACTCTCTCTCTCTCTCACACACGCACTCACTCTCTCTCTCTCTCTCTCTCACACGCGCATTGACTCTCTCTCTCTCTCTCTCACACGCGCACTCACTCTCTCTCTCTCTCTCACACGCGCACTCACTCTCTTCTCTCTCTCTCTCTCACACGCGCACTCTCTCTCTCTCTCTCTCACACGCGCACTCACTCTCTCTCTCACACGCGCACTCACTCTCTCTCTCTCTCACACGCGCACTCTCTCTCTCTCTCTCACACACGACCTCACTCTCTCTCTCTCACACGCACTCACTCTCTCTCTCTCTCACACGCGCACTCACTCTCTCTCTCTCTCTCACACGCGCACTCACTCTCTCTCTCTCTCTCACACGCGCACTCACACTCTCTCTCTCACACACGCACTCACTCTCTCTCTCTCACTCGCGCACTCACTCTCTCTCTCTCTCTCTCACACACGACCTCACTCTCTCTGTCTCACACGCACTCTCTCTCTCTCTCTCACTCGCGCACTCACTCTCTCTCTCTCTCTCTCACACACGACCTCACTCTCTCTCTCTCTCTCACACGCGCACTCACACTCTCTCTCTCACACACGCACTCACTCTCTCTCTCTCACACGCGCACTTCACTCTCTCTCTCTCACACGCGCACTCACTCTCTCTCTCACACGCGCACTCACTCTCTCTCTCTCTCTCTCTCACACGCGCACTCACTCTCTCTCTCTCTCTCTCTCTCACACGCGCACTCACTCTCTCTCTCTCACGCGCGCACTCACTCTCTCTCTCTCACACGCGCACTCACTCTCTCTCTCAACACACGCGCACTCACTCTCTCTCTCTCTCACACGCGCACTCTCTCTCTCTCTCTCTCTCACACGCGCACTCTCTCTCTCTCTCTCACACACGACCTCACTCTCTCTCTCTCTTACACGCGCACTCACTCTCTCTCTCTCTCTCACACACGCACTCACTCTCTCTCTCTCTCTCTCACACACGCACTCACTCTCTCTCTCTCTCTCTCACACACGCACTCACTCTCTCTCTCTCTCTCACACGCGCACTCACTCTCTCTCTCTCTCTCACACACGCACTCACTCTCTCTCTCTCTCTCACACGCGCACTCACTCTCTCTCTCTCTCACACACGCACTCACTCTCTCTCTCTCTCTCACACGCGCACTCACTCTCTCTCTCTCTCTCTCACAACGCGCACTCTCTCTCTCTCTCTCTCACACGCGCACTCTCTCCTCTCTCTCTCTCACACGCGCACTCACTCTCTCTCTCTCTCTCACACGCGCACTCACTCTCTCTCTCTCACACGCGCACTCACTCTCTCTCTCTCACACGCGCACTCACTCTCTCTCTCTCACACGCGCACTCACTCTCTCTCTCTCTCTCACACGCGCACTCTCTCTCTCTCTCTCTCACACGCGCACTCACTCTCTCTCTCTCTCACACGCGCACTCACTCTCTCTCTCCCTCTCACACACGCACTCTCTCTCTCTCTCTCTCACACGCGCACTCACTCTCTCTCTCTCACACGCGCACTCACTCTCTCTCTCTCTCACGCGCACTCACTCTCTCTCTCTCTCACACGCGCACTCACTCACTCTCTCTCTCTCACGCGCACTCACTCTCTCTCTCTCTCACACGCGCACTCACTCACTCTCTCTCTCTCACGCGCACTCACTCACTCTCTCTCTCTCACGCGCACTCACTCTCTCTCTCTCTCACACGCGCACTCACTCACTCTCTCTCTCTCTCACACGCTCACTCTCTCTCTCTCACACGCGCACTCACTCACTCTCTCTCTCTCACACGCGCACTCACTCTCTCTCTCTCTCACACGCGCACTCACTCTCTCTCTCTCTCTCACACGCGCACTCACTCTCTCTCTCTCTCTCACACGCGCACTCACTCTCTCTCTCTCTCTCACACGCGCACTCTCTCTCTCTCTCTCTCTCACACGCTCACTCACTCTCTCTCTCTCTCACACGCGCACTCACTCTCCTCTCTCTCTCACACGCGCACTCACTCTCTCTCTCTCTCTCACACGCGCACTCACTCTCTCTCTCTCTCACACGCGCACTCACTCTCTCTCTCTCTCTCACACGCTCACTCACTCTCTCTCTCACACGCGCACTCTCTCTCTCTCTCACTCACACGCGCACTCACTCACTCTCTCTCTCTCTCACACGCTCACTCTCTCTCTCTCACACGCGCACTCACTCACTCTCTCTCTCTCACGCGCACTCACTCTCTCTCTCTCTCACACGCGCACTCACTCACTCTCTCTCTCTCTCACACGCTCACTCTCTCTCTCTCACACGCGCACTCACTCACTCTCTCTCTCTCACACGCGCACTCACTCTCTCTCTCTCTCACACGCGCACTCACTCTCTCTCTCTCTCACACCGCGCACTCACTCTCTCTCTCTCTCTCACACGCGCACTCACTCTCTCTCTCTCTCTCACACGCGCACTCTCTCTCTCTCTCTCTCTCTCACACGCTCACTCACTCTCTCTCTCTCTCTCACACGCGCACTCACTCTCTCTCTCTCTCTCACACGCGCACTCACTCTCTCTCTCTCTCTCACACGCGCACTCACTCTCTCTCTCTCTCACACGCGCACTCACTCTCTCTCTCTCTCTCACACGCTCACTCACTCTCTCTCTCACACGCGCACATCTCTCTCTCTCTCACTCACACGCGCACTCACTCTCTCTCTCTCTCTCACACGCGCACTCACTCTCTCTCTCTCTCTCTCACACGCGCACTCTCTCTCTCTCACACGCTCACTCACTCTCTCTCTCTCTCTCACACGCGCACTCTCTCTCTCTCTCACACGCTCACTCACTCTATCTCTCTCTCACACGCGCACTCACTCTCTCTCTCTCACACGCGCACTCACTCTCTCTCTCTCTCACACGCTCACTCACTCTCTCTCTCTCTCACTGACACGCGCACTCACTCTCTCTCTCTCTCTCACACGCGCACTCACTCTCTCTCTCTCTCTCACACGCTCACTCACTCTCTCTCTCACACGCGCACTCTCTCTCTCTCTCACTCACACGCGCACTCACTCTCTCTCTCTCTCACACCGCGCACTCACTCTCTCTCTCTCTCTCACACGCTCACTCACTCTCTCTCTCACACGCGCACTCTCTCTCTCTCTCACTCACACGCGCACTCACTCTCTCTCTCTCTCTCACACGCGCACTCACTCTCTCTCTCTCTCTCTCACACGCGCACTCTCTCTCTCTCACACGCTCACTCACTCTCTCTCTCTCTCTCACACGCGCACTCTCTCTCTCTCTCACACGCTCACTCACTCTATCTCTCTCTCACACGCGCACTCACTCTCTCTCTCTCACACGCGCACTCACTCTCTCTCTCTCTCACACGCTCACTCACTCTCTCTCTCTCACTGACACGCGCACTCACTCTCTCTCTCTCTCTCACACGTGCACTCTCTCTCTCTCACACGCGCACTCACTCTCTCTCACACGCACACTCTCTCTCTCTCACACGCGCACTCACTCTCTCTCGCTCTCACACGCGCACTCGCTCTCTCTCTTTCTCTCACACGCGCACTCACTCTCTCTCTCTCACGCGCACTCACTCTCTCTCTCTCACGCGCACTCACTCTCTCTCTCTCTCTCTCTCTCTCACACGCGCACTCACTCTCTCTCTCTCTCTCACACACGCACTCACACTCTCTCTCTCTCTCACACGGACTCACACTCTCTCTCTCTCTCACACGCGCACTCACTCTCTCACTCTCTCTCTCTCTCACGCGCACTCTCTCTCTCTCTCTCACACGCGCACTCACTCTCTCTCTCTCACACGCGCACTCTCTCTCTCTCTCTCTCTCTCTCACACGCGCACTCACTCTCTCTCTCTCTCTCACACGCGCACTCACTCTCTCTCTCTCTCACACGCGCACTCACTCTCTCTCTCTCTCACACGCGCACTCACTCTCTCTCTCTCACACGCGCACTCACTCTCTCTCTCTCTCACACGCGCACTCACTCTCTCTCTCACACGCGCACTCACTCTCTCTCTCTCTCACACGCGCACTCACTCTCTCTCTCTCTCACACGCGCACTCACTCTCTCTCTCTCACACGCGCACTCACTCTCTCTCTCTCTCTCTCACGCGCACTCTCTCTCTCTCTCTCACACGCGCACTCACTCTCTCTCTCTCACACGCGCACTCTCTCTCTCTCTCTCTCTCACACGCGCACTCACTCTCTCTCTCTCACACGCGCACTCACTCTCTCTCTCTCACACGCGCACTCTCTCTCTCTCTCTCTCTCTCACGCGCACTCTCTCTCTCTCTCTCACACGCGCACTCACTCTCTCTCTCTCACACGCGCACTCACTCTCTCTCTCTCTCACACGCGCACTCACTCTCTCTCTCTCTCTCACACGCGCACTCACTCTCTCTCTCTCACACGCGCACTCACTCTCTCTCTCTCACACGCGCACTCACTCTCTCTCTCTCACACGCGCACTCTCTCTCTCTCTCTCTCTCTCTCACGCGCACTCTCTCTCTCTCTCTCACACGCGCACTCACTCTCTCTCTCTCACACGCGCACTCTCTCTCTCTCTCTCTCTCTCTCTCTCACGCGCACTCTCTCTCTCTCTCTCACACGCGCACTCACTCTCTCTCTCTCACACGCGCACTCTCTCTCTCTCTCTCTCTCTCTCACACGCGCACTCACTCTCTCTCTCTCTCACACGCGCACTCACTCTCTCTCTCTCTCTCACACGCGCACTCACTCTCTCTCTCTCTCTCACACGCGCACTCACTCTCTCCCTCTCACACGCGCACTCACTCTCTCTCTCTCACACGCGCACTCACTCTCTCTCTCTCTCTCACACGCGCACTCACTCTCTCTCTCTCTCTCTCACACGCGCACTCACTCTCTCTCTCTCTCACACGCGCACTCACTCTCTCTCTCTCTCTCACACGCGCACTCACTCTCTCTCTCTCTCTCTCACACGCGCACTCTCTCTCTCTCTCACACACGACCTCACTCTCTCTCTCTCACACGCGCACTCACTCTCTCTCTCTCTCTCACACGCGCACTCACTCTCTCTCTCTCTCTCTCTCTCACACGCGCACTCACTCTCTCTCTCTCTCACACGCGCACTCACTCTCTCTCTCTCTCTCACACGCGCACTCACTCTCTCTCTCTCTCTCTCTCTCACACGCGCACTCTCTCTCTCTCTCACACACGACCTCACTCTCTCTCTCTCTCTCACACGCACTCACTCTCTCTCTCTCTCACACGCGCACTCACTCTCTCTCTCTCTCACACGCGCACTCACTCTCTCTCTCTCTCACACACGCACTCACTCTCTCTCTCTCTCTCACACGCGCACTCACTCTCTCTCTCTCTCTCTCACACGCGCACTCACTCTCTCTCTCTCTCTCTCTCACACGCGCACTCTCTCTCTCTCTCTCTCACACGCGCACTCACTCTCTCTCTCACACGCGCACTCACTCTCTCTCTCTCTCACACGCGCACTCACTCTCTCTCTCTCTCACACGCGCACTCACTCTCTCTCTCTCTCTCACACGCGCACTCTCTCTCTCTCTCTCTCTCACACGCGCACTCACTCTCTCTCTCTCACACGCGCACTCTCTCTCTCTCTCTCTCTCTCACACGCGCACTCACTCTCTCTCTCTCACACGCGCACTCACTCTCTCTCTCTCACACGCGCACTCACTCTCTCTCTCTCTCTCGCACGCGCACTCACTCTCTCTCTCTCACACGCACTCACTCTCTCTCTCACACGCGCACTCACTCTCTCACTCTCACACTCGCACTCACTCTCTCTCTCTCACACGCGCACTCACTCTCTCTCTCTCTCACACGCGCACTCACTCTCTCTCTCTCTCTCACACGCGCACTCACTCTCTCTCTCTCTCTCTCACACGCGCACTCACTCTCTCTCTCTCTCTCACACGCTCACTCACTCTCTCTCTCTCTCTCACACGCGCACTCACTCTCTCTCTCTCTCACACGCGCACTCACTCTCTCTCTCTCTCACACGCGCACTCACTCTCTCTCTCTCTCACACGCTCACTCACTCTCTCTCTCACACGCGCACTCACTCTCTCTCTCTCTCACACGCTCACTCACTCTCTCTCTCACACGCACACTCACTCTCTCTCTCTCTCACACGCGCACTCACTCTCTCTCTCTCTCTCACACGCTCACTCACTCTCTCTCTCTCTCTCACACGCGCACTCACTCTCTCTCTCTCTCTCACACGCTCACTCTCTCTCTCTCTCACACGCGCACTCACTCTCTCTCTCTCTCACACGCGCACTCACTCTCTCTCTCTCTCACACGCTCACTCACTCTCTCTCTCACACGCGCACTCACTCTCTCTCTCTCTCACACGCTCACTCACTCTCTCTCTCACACGCGCACTCACTCTCTCTCTCTCTCACACGCGCACTCACTCTCTCTCTCTCTCTCACACGCTCACTCACTCTCTCTCTCTCTCTCACACGCGCACTCACTCTCTCTCTCTCTCACACGCTCACTCTCTCTCTCTCTCACACGCGCACTCACTCTCTCTCTCTCTCACACGCTCACTCACTCTCTCTCTCACACGCGCACTCACTCTCTCTCTCTCTCACACGCGCACTCACTCTCTCTCTCTCTCTCACACGCTCACTCACTCTCTCTCTCTCTCTCACACGCTCACTCTCTCTCTCTCTCACACGCGCACTCACTCTCTCTCTCTCTCACACGCGCACTCACTCTCTCTCTCTCTCACACGCTCACTCACTCTCTCTCTCACACGCGCACTCACTCTCTCTCTCTCTCACACGCTCACTCACTCTCTCTCTCACACGCGCACTCACTCTCTCTCTCTCTCACACGCGCACTCACTCTCTCTCTCTCTCTCACACGCTCACTCACTCTCTCTCTCTCTCTCACACGCGCACTCACTCTCTCTCTCTCTCACACGCTCACTCTTTCTCTCTCTCACACGCGCACTCACTCTCTCTCTCTCTCACACGCTCACTCACTCTCTCTCTCACACGCGCACTCACTCTCTCTCTCTCTCACACGCGCACTCACTCTCTCTCTCTCTCTCACACGCTCACTCACTCTCTCTCTCTCTCTCACACGCGCACTCACTCTCTCTCTCTCTCACACGCTCACTCTCTCTCTCTCTCACACGCGCACTCACTCTCTCTCTCTCTCACACGCTCACTCTCTCTCTCTCTCACACGCGCACTCACTCTCTCTCTCTCTCACACGCGCACTCACTCTCTCTCTCTCTCTCACACGCTCACTCACTCTCTCTCACACACGCTCACTCACTCTCTCTCTCTCTCACTCACACGCGCACTCACTCTCTCTCTCTCACACGCGCACTCACTCTCTCTCTCTCACACGCGCACTCACTCTCTCTCTCTCTCTCACACGCTCACTCACTCTCTCTCACACACGCTCACTCACTCTCTCACTCTCACACTCGCACTCACTCTCTCTCTCTCACACGCGCACTCACTCTCTCTCTCTCTCACACGCGCACTCACTCTCTCTCTCTCTCTCACACGCGCACTCACTCTCTCTCTCTCTCTCTCACACGCGCACTCACTCTCTCTCTCTCTCTCACACGCTCACTCACTCTCTCTCTCTCTCTCACACGCGCACTCACTCTCTCTCTCTCTCACACGCGCACTCACTCTCTCTCTCTCTCACACGCGCACTCACTCTCTCTCTCTCTCTCACACGCTCACTCACTCTCTCTCTCACACGCGCACTCACTCTCTCTCTCTCTCACACGCTCACTCACTCTCTCTCTCACACGCACACTCACTCTCTCTCTCTCTCACACGCGCACTCACTCTCTCTCTCTCTCTCACACGCTCACTCACTCTCTCTCTCTCTCTCACACGCGCACTCACTCTCTCTCTCTCTCTCACACGCTCACTCTCTCTCTCTCTCACACGCGCACTCACTCTCTCTCTCTCTCACACGCGCACTCACTCTCTCTCTCTCTCACACGCTCACTCACTCTCTCTCTCACACGCGCACTCACTCTCTCTCTCTCTCACACGCTCACTCACTCTCTCTCTCACACGCGCACTCACTCTCTCTCTCTCTCACACGCGCACTCACTCTCTCTCTCTCTCTCACACGCTCACTCACTCTCTCTCTCTCTCTCACACGCGCACTCACTCTCTCTCTCTCTCACACGCTCACTCTCTCTCTCTCTCACACGCGCACTCACTCTCTCTCTCTCTCACACGCTCACTCACTCTCTCTCTCACACGCGCACTCACTCTCTCTCTCTCTCTCACACGCTCACTCTCTCTCTCTCTCACACGCTCACTCACTCTCTCTCTCTCTCACACGCGCACTCACTCTCTCTCTCTCTCACACGCTCACTCACTCTCTCTATCACACGCGCACTCACTCTCTCTCTCTCTCACACGCTCACTCACTCTCTCTCTCACATGCGCACTCACTCTCTCTCTCTCTCACACGCGCACTCACTCTCTCTCTCTCTCTCACACGCTCACTCACTCTCTCTCTCTCTCTCACACGCGCACTCACTCTCTCTCTCTCTCACACGCTCACTCTCTCTCTCTCTCACACGCGCACTCACTCTCTCTCTCTCTCACACGCTCACTCACTCTCTCTCTCACACGCGCACTCACTCTCTCTCTCTCTCACACGCGCACTCACTCTCTCTCTCTCTCTCACACGCTCACTCACTCTCTCTCTCTCTCTCACACGCGCACTCACTCTCTCTCTCTCTCACACGCTCACTCTCTCTCTCTCTCACACGCGCACTCACTCTCTCTCTCTCTCACACGCTCACTCTCTCTCTCTCTCACACGCGCACTCACTCTCTCTCTCTCTCACACGCGCACTCACTCTCTCTCTCTCTCTCACACGCTCACTCACTCTCTCTCACACACGCTCACTCACTCTCTCTCTCTCTCACTCACACGCGCACTCACTCTCTCTCTCTCTCTCACACGCGCACTCACTCTCTCTCTCTCTCTCACACGCGCACTCACTCTCTCTCTCTCTCTCACACGCGCACTCTCTCTCTCTCACACGCTCACTCACTCTCTCTCTCTCTCACTCACACGCGCACTCACTCTCTCTCTCTCTCTCACACGCGCACTCACTCTCTCTCTCACACGCGCACTCACTCTCTCTCTCTCTCTCACACGCGCACTCTCTCTCTCTCTCACACGCTCACTCACTCTATCTCTCTCTCACACGCGCACTCACTCTCTCTCTCTCACACGCGCACTCACTCTCTCTCTCTCTCACACGCTCACTCACTCTCTCTCTCTCTCACACGCGCACTCTCTCTCTCACACGCTCACTCACTCTATCTCTCTCTCACACGCGCACTCACTCTCTCTCTCTCACACGCGCACTCACTCTCTCTCTCTCACTCACTCACTCTCTCTCTCTCACACGCGCACTCACTCTCTCTCTCTCTCTCACACGCGCACTCTCTCTCTCTCTCACACGCTCACTCACTCTATCTCTCTCTCACACGCGCACTCACTCTCTCTCTCTCACACGCGCACTCACTCTCTCTCTCTCTCACACGCTCACTCACTCTCTCTCTCTCACTGACACGCGCACTCACTCTCTCTCTCTCTCTCACACGCGCACTCACTCTCTCTCTCTCTCTCACACGCGCACTCACTCTCTCTCTCTCTCACACGCGCACTCACTCTCTCTCTCTCACTCACTCACTCTCTCTCTCTCTCACACGCGCACTCTCTCTCTCTCTCTCACACGCGCACTCACTCTCTCTCTCTCTCTCACACGCTCACTCACTCTCTCTCTCTCACTGACACGCGCACTCACTCTCTCTCTCTCTCTCACACGCGCACTCTCTCTCTCTCACACGCGCACTCACTCTCTCTCTCTCTCACACGCGCACTCACTCTCTCTCTCTCTCACTCACTCACTCTCTCTCTCTCTCACACGCGCACTCACTCTCTCTCTCTCTCACACGCGCACTCACTCTCTCTCTCTCTCTCTCTCACACGCTCACTCACTCTCTCTCTCTCTCTCACACGCGCACTCGCTCTCTCTCTCTCTCTCACACGCGCACTCACTCTCTCTCTCTCTCTCTCTCACACGCGCACTCACTCTCTCTCTCTCTCACACGCGCACTCACTCTCTCTCTCTCTCTCACACGCGCACTCACTCTCTCTCTCTCTCACACGGACTCACTCACTCTCTCTCTCTCACACGCGCACTCACTCTCTCTCTCTCTCTCTCACACGCACTCACTTTCTCTCTCTCTCTCACACGCGCACTCACTCTCTCTTTCTCTCACACGCACTCACTCTCTCTCTCTCTCTCACACGCGCACTCACTCTCTCTCTCTCTCTCACACGCGCACTCACTCTCTCTCTCTCTCTCTCACACGCACTCACTCTCTCTCTCTCACACGCGCACTCACTCTCTCTCTCTCTCTCACACGCGCACTCACTCTCTCTCTCTCTCTCTCACACGCACTCACTCTCTCTCTCTCACACGTGCACTCACTCTCTCTCTCTCTCTCACATGCGCACTCACTCTCTCTCTCTCTCTCACACGCACTCACTCTCTCTCTCTCTCACACACTCACTCACTCTCTCTCTCTCGCTCACACACGGACTCACTCTCTCTCTCTCTCTCTGTCACACACTCTCACTCTCACTCTCTCTCACACTTGCGCTCACTCTGTCTCTCACGTGCTCACTCTCTCTCTCTCTGATACACACACTCACTCACTCTACATACCTATGAATTAAGAGCAGGAGTCGGCCATTCGGCCCCTCGAGCCTGCTCTGCCATTTGATAAGATCATGGCTGATCTGATTGTGACCTCAACCCTACTTTCCTGTCTACCTACTATAACCTTTGACTCCCTTGTTAATCAGGAATCTCTCTAACTCAGCCTTAAAAATATTCAATGACCCTGCCTCCACCGCTCTCTGGGGAAGGGAGTTCCACAGACTCACGACCCTCAGAGAGAAAAAATTTCTCCTCATCTCCGTCTTAAATGGGAGACCCCTTATTTTTAAACTGTGGCCCCCAGTTCTAGTCTCTCCCACAAAGGGAAACATCCCCTCAGCATCGACCCCTTCTAGTCCCCTCAGGATCTTATATATTTCAATAAGATCACCTCTCATTTTTCTAAACTCCAGTGTATACAGGCTCAACTTGTTCAACCTTTCCTCATAAGATAATCCCCTCATCCCAGGAATCAGTCGAGTGAACCTTCTCTGAACCGCCTCCAAAGCAATTGTGTCCTTTCGTAAATAAGGAGACAAAAACTGCACACAGTATTCTAGATGTGGTCTCACCAATGCCCTGTACAACTGGAGCAAAACATCTCTACTTTTATATTCCATTCCCCTTGCAATAAATGACAACATTCCATTTACCTTCCTAATCACTTGCTGTATCTGCACACTAACTTTTTGTGATTCATGTACTAGGACACCCAGATCCCTCTGTACCTCAGAGTTCTGCAATCTCTCTCCATTTAAATAATATACTGCTTTTCTACTCCTCCTGCCAAAGTGGACAAGTTCACATTTTCCCACATTATACTCCATCTGACAAATTTTTGCCCACTCACTTAACCTATCAATATCCCTCACCCTCACCCACCTTCACCCTCACCCACCCTCACCCTCACCCACACCCACCCACACCCACCCCCACCCTCACCCTCACCCACCCACACCCACCCTCACCCGCACCCACCCTCACCCACACCCACACCCACCCTCACCCTCACCCACCCACACCCTCACCCTCACCCACCCACACCCACCCACACCCACCCTCACCCTCACCCACCCACACCCTCACCCTCACCCACCCACACCCACCCTCACCCTCACCCACCCACACCCTCACCCTCACCCACCCACACCCACCCTCACCCACACCCACACCCACCCTCAGCCACACCCACACCCACACCCACCCTCACCGTCACCCACCCACACCCTCACCCGCACCCACCCTCACCCACACCCTCACCCACCCTCACCCTCACCCACCCACACCCTCACCCTCACCCACCCACACCCACCCACACCCACCCTCACCCTCACCCTCACCCACCCTCACCCTCACCCACCCACACCCTCACCCTCACCCACCCACACCCACCCACACCCACCCACACCCTCACCCACCCACACCCTCACCCACACCCACCCACACCCACCCTCACCCTCACCCTCACCCGCACCCACCCACACCCACCCACACCCACCCTCACCCTCACCCACCCACACCCTCACCCTCACCCACCCGCACCCACCCTCACCCACACCCACACCCACCCTCACCCTCACCCACCCACACCCACCCTCACCCACACCCACACCCACCCTCACCCACACCCACACCCACACCCACCCTCACCGTCACCCACCCACACCCTCACCCGCACCCACCCTCACCCACACCCTCACCCACCCTCACCCTCACCCACCCACACCCT
Source organism: Heptranchias perlo (assembly GCF_035084215.1). NCBI lineage: Eukaryota > Metazoa > Chordata > Chondrichthyes > Hexanchiformes > Hexanchidae > Heptranchias > Heptranchias perlo. Next base: position 85,592,329 of record NC_090334.1, on the reverse strand, counting down.
CACCCTCACCCACCCACACCCACCCACACCCACCCTCACCCTCACCCTCACCCGCACCCACCCACACCCACCCACACCCACCCACACCCTCACCCACCCACACCCTCACCCACACCCACCCACACCCACCCTCACCCTCACCCTCACCCGCACCCACCCACACCCACCCTCACCCTCACCCACCCACACCCTCACCCTCACCCACCCACACCCACCCTCACCCGCACCCACCCTCACCCACACCCACACCCACCCTCACCGTCACCCACCCACACCCTCACCCGCACCCACCCTCACCCACACCCGCACCCACCCTCACCCACACCCTCACCCACACCCACCCACACCCACCCTCACCCTCACCCTCACCCGCACCCACCCACACCCACCCACACCCACCCTCACCCTCACCCACCCACACCCTCACCCTCACCCACCCACACCCACCCTCACCCGCACCCACACCCACCCTCACCGTCACCCACCCACACCCTCACCCGCACCCACCCTCACCCACACCCTCACCCACCCACACCCTCACCCTCACCCACCCTCACCCTCACCCACACCCACCCACCCTCACCCACACCCTCACCCACCCACACCCTCACCCACCCTCACCCACACCCTCACCCACCCACACCCACCCTCACCCACACCCTCACCCACCCACACCCTCACCCACCCACACCCTCACCCACCCACACCCACACCCACCCTCACCGTCACCCACCCACACCCTCACCCGCACCCACCCTCACCCACACCCTCACCCACCCACACCCTCACCCTCACCCACCCTCACCCTCACCCACACCCTCACCCACCCACACCCTCACCCACCCACACCCTCACCCACCCTCACCGTCACCCACACACACACACCCTCACCCACCCTCACCCTCACCCACCCACACCCTCACCCTCCCTCACCCACCCTCACCCTCACCCACCCACACCCTCACCCTCCCACACCCTCACCCTCACCCACACCCACACCCACCCTCACCCACCCACACCCACACACACACACCCTCACCCACCCACACCCACACACACCCACACCCTCACCCTCCCACACCCACACCCTCACCCTCACCCACTCTAACAGGATTCACTGGATTGAGATTAGGGCAGGAACCCTGGCCTCATTTCCACCTCTCCTTTACCCAGGAGCAGTAAGGCTACCCATAGACTCCGCCCCCTGTAGCCCCTCCCCCTGTAGCCCCCACCCCCTGTAGCCCCTCCCCCTGTAGGCCCCGCCCCCTGTAGCCCCCACCCCCTGTAGCCCCCGCCCCCTGTAGCCCCTCCCCCTGTAGCCCCCACCCCCTGTAGCCCCTCCCCCTGTAGCCCCACCCCTGTAGCCACGCCCCCTGTAGCCCCCTCCCCCTGTAGCCCCTCCCCCTGTAGCCACGCCCCCTGTAGCCCCCACCCCTGTAGCCCCTCCCCCTGTAGCCCCTCCCCCTGTAGCCCCCGCCCTGCCTGCAGCCCCCGCCCCCTGTAGCCCCTCCCCCTGTAGCCCCCGCCCCCCTGGGATCAGCTAATTGAGCCTGTGCTGGGACTGGGACACGGGATCTTTCTTGTCTGTTGGAGCCGCCCGGCCACTCACTGAATAAACAGCAGAGCGAGTGGTGAAGAGCTGAACACTTTATGAAGTTATTTCACTCCATGAACTTCTAACTCCTTTGCCCCCTTGCGAGCTCTGGCCCGAGATTGCCACTGAGAACCCAGTGTGTTCACAGAGCGGAGAACGACGGCATCTCAGCTCATCTGTCAATAAGTCGTAATTAGGTTCCTCAGCTGATTCTATCTATTGCTTTTCAATCTCGTGACAGCGTGGCTTCACCTAATTAACAGTATCATTGATAAGAGACACCTCCACAGCCCCCAGCACGACCCACACAGCACACCCCGCCATGACCTCCACACAAACTGGCTGGAAGCTGCCTGCAGAAAGTTGGATCAATTCCTGCCGCTTTATTCCGAGATATTTGGATTTGTTTTCTGAGATTAGAGAGTGTCTCACGGACACATTTTTAAAAATTCATTCTGGGGATGTGGGTGTCGCTGGCGAGGCCGGCATTCATTGCCCATCCCTAGTCGCCCTGAGAAGGTGGGGGTGAGCCGCCATCTTGAACCGTTGGTAGTGGGTTTGATATAAACTGAACATCTCGCTCGGCCACTTCAGAGGGAGGTTAAGAATCAACCACATTGCTGTGGGGACTGGAGTCACATATGGGCCCAGACCGGGTAAGGACGGCAGGTTTCCTTCCCTAAAGGGCATCAGTGAACCAGGTGGGTTTTTACAACAATCCAACAGCTTCATGGTCACTTTTACTGATTGGAAACAATTTTACAACACCACGTTATAGTCCAACAAATTTATTTTAAATTCCACAAGCTTTCGGAGGCTTCCTCCTTCGTCAGGTGAACGGTGTAGAAATGAGATTTTCGAATCCTTCGCATTTGAAAATCACAGAACAATGCCTGGTGATTACTGCCCGTTGCCAAGGCAATCACAGTGAGCAGACAGAAAGGTGTCACCTAAAAGGCCACTGAATATACAAACCCCCCAAAAAAAAACAGAGAGAGAGAGAGAAGGAAGACAGTCAATGACCCGTTATATTAAAAACAGATAACATTTTTTCGCTGGTGGGGTTACGTGTAGCGTGACATGAACCCAAGATCCCGGTTGAGGCCGTCCTCATGGGTGCGGAACTTGGCTATTAATTTCTGCTCGACGATTTTGCGTTGTCGTGTATCTCGAAGGCCGCCTTGGAGTACGCTTACCCGAAGGTCGGTGGCTGAATGTCCTTGACTGCTGAAGTGTTCCCCGACTGGGAGGGAACCCTCCTGTTTGGCGATTGTTGCGCGGTGTCCGTTCATCCGTTGTCGCAGCGTCTGCATGGTCTCGCCAATGTACCATGCTCTGGGGCATCCTTTCCTGCAACGTATGAGGTAGACAACGTTGGCCGAGTCACAGGAGTATGAACCGTGCACCTGGTGGGTGGTGTCCTCTCGTGTGATGGTGGTATCTGTGTCGATGATCTGGCATGTCTTGCAGAGGTTGCCGTGGCAGGGTTGTGTGGTGTCGTGGACGCTGTTCTCCTGAAAGCTGGGTAATTTGCTGCGAACGATAGTCTGTTTGAGGTTGGGTGGCTGTTTAAAGGCGAGTAGTGGAGGTGTGGGGATGGCCTTAGCGAGGTGTTCATCGTCATTGATGACATGTTGAAGGCTGCGGAGAACATGGCGTAGTTTCTCCGCTCCGGGGAAGTACTGGACGACGAAGGGTACTCTGTTGGTTGCGTCCCGTGTTAGTCTCCTGAGGAGGTCTACGCGATTTTTCGCTGTGGCCCGTTGGAACTGTCGATCGATGAGTCGAGCGTCATATCCCGTTCTTACTAGGGCATCTTTCAGCGTCTGTAGGTGTCCATCGCGTTCCTCCTCGTCTGAGCAGACCCTGTGTATTCGCAGGGCCTGTCCATAGGGGATGGCCTCTTTGACGTGGTTAGGGTGGAAGCTGGAAAAGTGGAGCATCGTGAGGTTGTCCGTGGGCTTGCGGTAGAGTGAGGTGCTGAGGTGCCCGTCTTTGATGGAGATTCGTGTGTCCAAGAAAGAAACTGATTCTGAGGAGTAGTCCATGGTGAGCTTGATGGTGGGATGGAACTTGTTGATGTTATCGTGTAGTCTCTTTAGTGATTCCTTGCCGTGGATCCATAGAAAGAAAATGTCGTCGATGTATCTGGTGTATAGCGTTGGTTGGAGGTCCTGTGCAGTGAAGAAGTCCTGCTCGAACTTGTGCATGAAAATGTTGGCGTATTGGGGTGCGAATTTGGTCCCCATGGCTGTTCCGTGTGTTTGGGTAAAGAACTGGTTATTGAAGGTGAAGACATTGTGATCCAGGATGAAGCGGATGAGTTGTAGGATGGCGTCTGGAGATTGGCTGTTGTTGGTGTTGAGTATTGATGCTGTCGCAGCGATGCCGTCATCGTGGGGGATACTGGTGTATAGTGCCGAGACGTCCATCGTGGTGAGAAGTGTTCCTGGTTCAACAGGTCCGTGGGTACTGAGTTTTTGTAGGAAGTCTGTAGTGTCGCGACAGAAGCTGGGGGTTCCCTGTACAATGGGGTTCAGGATGCCCTCGATGTATCCAGAGAGGTTCTCACACAGGGTTCCGTTGCCTGATACGATAGGCCGTCCGGGTGTGTTGGCTTTGTGTATCTTTGGGAGGCAGTAGAAGTCTCCCACGCAGGGAGTACGTGGGATGAGAGTGCGTAGGATGCTTTGAGTGCGTAGGATCACTTTTACTGATACCAGCTCTTAATTTCCAGAAAGTTTTGAAACTGCTGCCGGTGGGATTTCGACGAACGTACTCTGTCCTGTTAGTCCAGTAAGAGAACCACAACACAATCCATAAAAACTACATTTTGTTTTGCTACATTTACACCTGGAGTACAGGGAGCCTGATGCTCCCACTAGGGACACCATCACTGGACGGAGATTGAAGATAATTAAACTCTCAACCTGAGACCTGCTCCCACTGCCTCCCTCCACAAAGACGTTGAATCTTATTGGCGTCCAGGTACTGTCGCTCGTCCAGTAACTTGTGCTCCTGAGATACTGGACAGTGTCAGTAGGATATTCTACCATAGCTCCAGGAGAGTGGAGAGCAAAGCTACCCATCAACTGACAAATGCCCAATCTTTCCAGTATGGGTCACTGGGCAGTGACCAGGGGCAGGAACCCTGGCTGACTTTTTTTTTTATTCGTTCATGGGATGTGGGCGTCGCTGGCGAGGCCGGCATTTATTGCCCATCCCTAATTGTCCTTGAGAAGGTGGTGGTGAGCCGCCTTCTTGAACCGCTGCAGTCCGTGTGGTGAAGGTTCTCCCACAGTGCTGTTAGGAAGGGAGTTCCAGGATTTTGACCCAGCGACAATGAAGGAACGGCGATATATTTCCAAGTCGGGATGGTGTGTGACTTGGAGGGGAACGTGCAGGTGGTGTTGTTCCCATGTACCTGCTGCTCTTGTCCTTCTAGGTGGTAGAGGTCGCGGGTTTGGGAGGTGCTGTCGAAGAAGCCTTGGTGAGTTGCTGCAGTGCATCCTGTGGATGGTACACACTGCAGCCACAGTGCGCCGGTGGTGAAGGGAGTGAATGTTTAGGGTGGTGGATGGGGTGCCAATCAAGCGGGCTGCTTTGTCCTGGATGGTGTCGAGCTTCTTGAGTGTTGTTGGAGCTGCACTCATCCAAGCAAGTGGAGAGTATTCCATCACACTCCTGACTTGTGTCTTGTAGATGGTGGAAAGGCTTTGGGGAGTCAGGAGGTGAGTCACTCGCCGCAGAATACCCAGCCTCTGACCTGCTCTTGTAGCCACAGTATTTATATGGCTGGTCCAGTTAAGTTTCTGGTCAATGGTGGCCCCCAGGATGTTAATGGTGGGGGATTCGGCAATGGTAATGCCGTTGAATGTCAAGGGGAGGTGGTTAGACTCTCTTTTGTCAGAGATGGTCATTGCCTGGCACTTGTCTGGCGTGAAAGTTACTTGCCACTTATGAGCCCAAGCCTGGATGTTGTCCAGGTCTTGCTGCATGCGGGCTCGGACTGGTTCATTATCTGAGGGGTTGAGAATGGAACTGAACACTGTAATCAGCAACGAACACCCCCATTTCTGACCTTATGATGGAGGGAAGGTCATTGATGAAGCAGCAGAAGATGGTTGGGCCTAGGACACTGCCCTGAGGAACTCCTGCAACGATGCCCTGGGGCTGAGATGATTGGCCTCCAACAACCACTACCATCTTCCTTTGCGCTAGGTATGATTCCAGCCACTGGAGAACTTTCCCCCCGATTTCCATTGACTTCAATTTTACTAGGGCTCCTTGGTGCCACACTCGGTCAAATGCTGCCTTGATGTCAAGGGCAGTCACTCTCACCTCACCTCTGGAATTCAGCTCTTTTGTCCATGTTTGGACCAAGGCTGTAATGAGGTCTGGAGCCGAGTGGTCCTGGCGGAACCCAAACTGAGCATCGGTGAGCAGGTTATTGGTGAGTAAGTGCCGCTTGATAGCACTGTCGACGACACCTTCCATCACTTTGCTGATGATTGAGAGTAGACTGATGGGGCGGTAATTGGCCGGTTTGGATTTGTCCTGCTTTTTGTGGACAGGACATACCTGGGCAATTTTCCACATTGTCAGGTAGATGCCAGTGTTGTAGCTGTACTGGAACAGCTTGGCTAGAGGCGCAGCTAGTTCTGGAGCACAAGTCTTCAGCACTACAGCCGGGATGTTGTCGGGGCCCATAGCCTTTGCTGTATCCAGTGCACTCAGCCGTTTCTTGATATCACGTGGAGTGAATCAATTGGCTGAAGATGGTTGCAAACGCTTCAGCCTTGTCTTTTGCACTCACGTGCTGGACTCCGCCATCATTTAGGATGGGGATGTTTGCAGAGCCTCCTCCTCCTGTTAGTTGTTTAATTGTCCACCACCATTCTCGACTGGAGGTGGCAGGACTGCAGAGCTTTGATCTGATTCGTTGGTTGTGGAATCGCTTAGCTCTGTCTATAGCATGTTGCTTCCGCTGTTTCGCATGCATGTAGTCCTGAGTTGTAGCTTCACCAGGTTGGCACCTCATTTTTAGGTATGCCTGGTTCTGCTCCTGGTATGCTCTTCTACACTCCTCATTGAACCAGGGTTGATCCCCTGGCTTGTTGGTAATGGTAGAGTGAGGAATATGCCAGGCCATGAGGTTACAGATTGTGCTGGAATACAATTCTGCTGCTGCTGATGGCCCACAGCACCTCATGGATGTCCAGTTTTGAGCTGCTAGATCTGTTCTGAATCTATCCCATTTAGCACGGTGGTAGTGCCACACAACACGTTGGATGGTGTCCTCAGTGCGAAGATGGGACTTCATCTTCACGAGGACTGTGCGGTGGTCACTCCTACCAATACTGTCATGGACAGATGCATCTGCGACAGGTAGATTGGTGAGGACGAGGTCGAGTAAGTTTTTCCCTTGTGTTGGTTCGCTCACCACCTGCCGCAGGCCCAGTCTGGCAGCTATGTCCTTCAGGACTCGGCCAGCTCGGTCAGTAGTGGTGCTACCGAGCAATTCTTGGTGATGGACATTGAAGTCCCCCACCCAGAGTACATTCTGTGCCCTTGCTACCCTCAGTGCTTCCTCCAAGTGGTGCTCAACATGGAGGAGGACTGATTCATCAGCTGAGGGAGGACGGTAGGTGGTAATCAGCAGGAGGTTTCCTTGCCCATGTTTGACCTGATGCCATGAGATTTCATGGGGTCCAGAGTCAATGTTGAGGACTCCCAGGGCCACTCCCTCCTGACTGTATATCACTGTACCGCCACCTCTGGTGGGTCTGTCCTGCCGGTGGGACAGGACATACCCAGGGATGGTAATGGAAGAGTCTGGGACGTTGGCTGAAAGATATGATTCTGTGAGTATGGCTATGTCAGGCTGTTGCTTGACTAGTCTGTGGGACAGCTCTCCCAATTTTGGCACAAGTCCCCAGATGTTAGTAAGGAGGACCTTGCAGGGTCGACTGGGCTTGGTGTTTTGCCGTTGTCGTGTCCGGTGCCTAGTGGTCCGATGCCGGGTGGTCCGTCCGGTTTTATTCTTATTGTGCCTTTTTTTGGCAAGATTGTACAACTGAGTGTCTTGCTAGGCCATTTCAGAGGGCGATTAAGAATCAACCACATTGGCTGTGGGTCTGGAGTCACATATAGGCCAGACCGGGTAAGGACGGCAGGTTTCCTTCCCGAAAGGACATTAGTGAACCAGATGGGTTTTTACGACAATCCGACAGTTTTATGGCCATCATTACTGATACTAGTATTTTATTCCAGATTTTATTTAATTAATTGAATTTAAATTCCCCAGCGGCCGTGGTGGGATTTGAACTCATGACTCCGGATTATTAGTCCAGTAACATAATCACTATGCTACCGTATCCTACATTCCCTGTTGCTAACCCAGGGGTCACTGGACAGCGATCAGGAGCAGGAACCCTGGCTGATTTCCCCTCTCTCTAACCCAGGGGTCACTGGACAGTGATCAGGAGCAGGAACCCTGGCTGATTTCCCCTCTCTCTCACCCAGGGGTCACTGGACAGTGATCAGGTGCAGGAACCCTGACTGATTTCCCCTCTCTCTCTAACCCAGGGGTCACTGGACAGTGATCGGGAGCAGGAACCCTGGCTGATTTCCCCTCTCTCTCTAACCCAGGGGTCACTGGATAGTGATCAGGAGCAGGAACCCTGGCTGATTTCCCCCTCTCTCTAACCCAGGGGTCACTGGGCAGTGATCAGGTGCAGGAACCCTGACTGATTTCCCCCTCTCTCTAACCCAGGGGTCACTGGACAGTGATCGGGAGCAGGAACCCTGGCTGATTTCCCCTCTCTCTAACCCAGGGGTCACTGGACAGTGATCAGGAGCAGGAACCCTGGCTGATTTATGACCCAGATGAAGTAATAGCGAGCCATATATCTAAGTTTGCAGATGACACTAACTTACGTGGCACAGTGAGTAGTGTGGACAGGAGCAGAAAGTTGCAAAGGGACATAAGACCATAAGAGATAGGAGCAGGAGTAGGCCATTCGGCCCCTCGAGCCTGCTCCGCCATTCAATAAGATCATGGCTGATCTGATTTTTACCTCAACTCCACTTTCCCGCCCTTTCCCCATATCCTTTGACTCCCTCGCTGATCAAACATTTGTCTAACTCAGCCTTGAATGTATTCAATGACTCAGCCTCCACAGCTTTTTGGGGTAAAGAATTCCAAAGATTCACGACCCTCTGGGAGAAGAAATTCCTCCTCATTTCCGTCTTAAACGGGCGACCCCTTATTCTGAGACTGTGCCCCCTAGTTTTAGATTCCCCCATGAGGGGTAACATCCTCTCAGATCTCCCCTATCGAGTCCCCTCAGAATCTTGTATGTTTCAATAAGATCTCCTCTCATTCTTCTAAACTCCAATGAGTATAGACCCAACCTGTTCAATCTTTCCTCATAAGACAACCCTTCCATACCCAGAATCAACCGAGTGAACCTTCTCTGAACTGCCTCCAATGCAAGTATGTCCTTCCTTAAATAAGGGCACCAGAACTGTACGCAGTACTCCAGGTGTGGTCTCACCAGCACCCTGTACAGTTGTAGCATGACTTCCCTGCTTTTATTCTCCATCCCCCTAGAAATAAAGGCCAATATTCCATTTGCCTTCCGGATTACCTGCTGCACCTGTATGTTGACTTTTTGTTTCATGTACGAGGACACCCAGATCCCTCTGTACAGCAGCATTTTGTAATATTCTGATCACTGCTTCCCAAGTGATCCTTTATTTGAGATTAATTAATCCTGTTTCGTTACCCATTACCAGATCCAAAATGGCCTGTTCCCTGGTTGGTTCCCCGACGTATTGGTCGAAGAAACAGTCCCTAATACATTCTATGAACTCCTCCTCAGGGCTATTTTTGCCAATTTGATTTGTCCAATCTATGTGAAAGTTAAAATCGCCCATGATTATTGTATTACCTTTTTTACAAGCCCCCCTTATTTCCTGATTTATATTTTGCCCTACAGTGTAGCTACTGTTAGGGGGCCTCTATACTACTCCCACCAGTGATTTCTTTCCCTTGCTATTTCTTACCTCCACCCAAATTGATTCGACATCTTGATCTTCTGAGCCCAGATCATTTCTCACCATTATACCAATTTCATCCTTTATTAACAGAGCTACCCCACCACCTTTACCTTTTTTCCTATCCTTCCGAAATGTTAAATAACCCTGAATATTTAGCTCCCAACCTTGGTCACCGAGCAACCGCGGCTCTGTAATGGCCACGAGATCATTCCCATTTGTTTCTATTTGTGCCGTCAATTCATCTATCTTATTATGAATGCTGCGCGCATTTAGATAAAGAACCTTTAATTTTGTCTTTTTCCCATTCTTTCCTACCCCGGCCCCATTTGCTCGTGCACTCTTATGTTTGTACGCTCTGTCCCTTCCTGACACACTCTGTTGATAGATTCAGTGAGTGGGCAAAACTGGGGCAGATGGAGTTCAATGTGGAGCAGTGTGAGGTCATCCACTTTGGACCTGAGAAAGATCGATCAGAGTATTTTCGAACTGGTGAGAAGCTCGGAACTGTGGAGGAGCCGAGAGATTTAGGGGTCCAAGTACAGAAATCACTAAACGCTCGTAGACAGGTACAAAAAATAATTTAAAAGGCTAATGGAATGTTGGTCATTATCTGGAGGGCTGGAATACAAAGGGGAGGAAGTGATGTTCCAGCTGTACAGAGCTCGGGTTAAACCCCATCTGGAGAGACTGCGTTCAGTTCTGGGCACCGCACCTCAGGAAGGATAGATTGGCCCTGGAGGGGGTGCAGTGCAGATTCACCAGAATAATACCGGGGCTTAAAGGGTTAAATTATGAGGACAGGTTGCACAGACTGGGCTTGTATTCCTTTGAATGTAGAAGATTAAGGGGGGATCTAATTGAGGTGTTTAAGATGATTAAAGGATTTGATAGGGTCGATAGAGAGAAACTATTTCCTCTGGTGGGGGGAGTCCAGAACAAGGGGGCAGAACCTTAAAATTAGAGCCATGCCGTTCAGGGGTGACGTCAGGAAGCATTTCTTCACACAAAGGGGAGTGGGAATCTGGAACTCTCTCCCCCAAAAAGCTGTGAATGCTGGAGGTCAATTGGAGCTTTCGAGACTGGGATTGATCGATGGAGCCAGGCAAGGGTATCGAGGGTTACAGAACCAAGGCGGGTAAATGGAGATCAGCCATGATCTAATTGAACAGCAGAACAGCCTCGAGGGCTGAATGGCCTCCTCCTGTTCCCATGATTCATGGTGCTGTGGAAACCCTGGGGAGTGATCGATGAATTGGGAGCGTCGAGACACATGATGTCTTTGGGGGGCAGCAATGGGACTTCAGGTACGAGGTCTCCAATCGTCAAATCAACTATAGAAGCCTGTGGGACTGCCCCCCCAGCAGGACTCTGCGCCCCCACCCCCCCAGCAGGACTCTGCGCCCCCACCCCCCCCCAGCAGGACTCTGCGCCCCCACCCCCCCCAGCAGGACTCTGCGCCCCCACCCCCCCAGCAGGACTCTGCGCCCCCCCCACGCCCCCACCGCCCCCACCCCCCCAGCAGGACTCTGCGCCCCCCCCACGCCCCCACCGCCCCCACCCCCCCAGCAGGACTCTGCGCCCCCCCCACGCCCCCACCGCCCCCACCCCCCCCAGCAGGACTCTGCGCGCCCCCCACACCCCCACCCCCCCAGCAGGACTCTGCGCCCCCCACGCCCCCAGCAGGATGTGGTGGGAGAAATTAAATCAGCTTAAAATGAATTGCCGGCACTTACAGAGAATCCTCTGGTCTGTTAAGGCGTTAAATTTATGGCCCATATTTGGGCAGTGAGGGCCGTGTTTACATTTCACTGCGTGACTGTTAAAAATGTACAGTCACCAGAAAACCCGTCAGCTGGAACTCTGCCGAAATTGTGTCATTAATATTCAACTGCTTTCCATGATTAAAGAGCATTGCGCTGCTGATCACTGGGCTCAGGATCTCCATATACCCACCTCAGCATCGATATCACTGGCACCGACTGTCAGCTCACCCACCCAAACACCAGCCCCATCGAGAGGCACAACGTTACTGCACACCTTACATAGAGACCTGTAACTCACTCCGGGTATCTGTTATTCTATATATAAACCCCCCGAACCCCTCGATTAGATTCCAGTCTGTAACTCACTCCCGGGTATCTGTTATTCTATATATAAACCCCCCGAACCCCTCGATTAGATTCCAGTCTGTAACTCACTCCCGGGTATCTGTTATTCTATATATAAACCCCCCGAACTCCTCGATTAGATTCCAGCCTGTAACTCACTCCCGGGTATCTGTTATTCTATATATAAACCCCCCCGAACCCCTCGATTAGATTCCAGTCTGTAACTCACTCCCGGGTATCTGTTATTCTATATATAAACCCCCCGAACCCCTCGATTAGATTCCAGTCTGTAACTCATCTCTTTTTGTAAGCACTTCAGTAATATTTTTGAATGTTCAGTCGAATAACCTGGTGCTGGTGAGACTGTTATTCCTGGGGGGAATACAAGGTGTTAAACTCATTACCTCTTGCTCCTGTCAAATTAACCTTTACTATTTTAGCTTCGAGTTCTGTGAAATTATTCACAGGCGGATCACTCCCGGTGCCACGCGCTGGCGAGTATAGAAATAGGAGGATAGAGCAGATGAATGTGTACCTGGAGAGATGGTGCAGGAGGGAGGGCTTTAGATTCCTGGGGCATTGGGACCGGTCCTGGGGGAGGTGGGACCTGTACAGGCTGGACAGGGTGCACCTCAACAGGGCCGGGACTAATGTCCTCGCGGGGAGGTTTGCTAGTGCTGTGGGGGAGGGTTTAAACTAGCTCGGCAGGGAGATGGGAACCTGAGAGGAGATTCAGAAGGGAGAGAAGCAGAGCTGGAAATGGAAAGCAGAAAATTAATAAGTGAGTTTGGAAACAAAGGTTAGAAAATAGACAACAAAGGAGTTTGGCAATGTTTAATTGTATTTACCTCAATGCAAGGAGTCAAGTGAATAAGGCGGATGAGCTGAGAGCACAGATAGACACAGGGCAGTACGATGTCATCACTACTACTGAAACATGGCTTAAAGAGGGGCAGGAATGGCAGCTCAACGTTCCTGGTTACAGGGTTTTCAGACGAGATAGAGAACGGGATAAAAAAAGGAGTGGGGGGCAATATTAGTTAAAGAAACAATTCCAGCTGTGAGGAGGGATGATATGTTAGAAGGATCATTAAATGAGGCCTTATGGGTTGAGCTAAGGAACAAAAAAGGGGCAGTCACACTGCTGGGAGTGAACTATAGACCCCCAAACGGTCAGAGGGAGATAGAGGAGCAAAGATGCAGGTAACTTTCTGAGAAGTGCAAAAACAACAGGCAGTAATAAAGGATTTCAACCACCCGAATATTAACTGGGATACAATCAGTGTGAAGGGATTCGCAAAATTTCACATGTCCCCGCCCCCCCATGAAGATTTATTGGAGTTATTGAAGAAACCCTGGTGTGACTGTGTTTTAAAAAATCCAGGGTCTCTCAAAATGGCTGCGGTCAGACACATGGCCAAAGGGCCTGCAGCATTTGAAATCGGATTCTCTGACAGCTTGGCAGGCTCCGTGTTTCAGACAGGGCTCTTTGAACAATGCAGTGAGGTAAGCACAGTTGCATTCACGCCCTGAGGCAAGCCATCAACGTTGCCTGCCTGCACAATCAAAGTTCGAGCAGGAGTAATCCCAGGACTAAAGGTGACCCATTAAGGAACATTCGGAACAATGGGAAGCAGTTCTGGGACAGATCAGTACAGGTACCGGCCATTAATGTAAATGGGCCAAGATCGGGGCCCTATTGTCTCACGTTTTCACGGCCGAATCGGACAATGGAGCAAACTGATGAGGCGCGAAATTAACCTGTTACCGGGAGGGTATAACTGGGGCGTCCCAGACCCTCTCTCTCTCTTCGCCTCGGCCCGGCGTCCTGCTTGCCTGCTAGCAACTAAGATGGAAGGCCGTCCAGTAAACATCGCAACCACGTGTCGAAGGCAGCAGCAGGACACAGGGGCCAGGCCTTTTCATCTGTTTCATCGGTGAGCATTATTTTTTTTCTGGCCATCACAAGACAACCTAGCTAGGTGTAAGGGTGGGGGTTAAAGGGGTATCGCTAAAATTGTGATTTTAGAATTTTCCCTCGATGTGTCCATTTCTTCCACCCCGTTAAGTGTAAGACTGTATTGCATCCAGAGCGATTCCTTTTATCTTCTGTATAACACTGTTTACCTTGTAGTTTTAGTTTTCTTATTAATAATCATTGGTTTTCCTTGCACCAATCCACTGGTCTGTTCGTCTGTCCTTATTACCACTCGATAAGTCCTGAGCTCAGAATCAGGAAGGGGAAAGCGATTCGAAACCGCACAGCGGGCAGGGCAGCTCAGGAAAAAACATAACTGGCTGACCTACGATAAGCCCCGGAAACAAAACCCCTTACAAGTGTGAAGGGTATAGAGGGAGCAGAATTCTTAAATTGCATTCAGGGGAACTTTTTTAGCCAGTATGTAACAAGCCCAACAAGAGAGGGCAGTTCTGGATTTAGTTTGAGGGAATGAAGCTGGGCAGGTGGAAGGAGAATCAGTGGGAGAGTATTTTGGAGATAGTGATCATAATTCAGTTCGATTTAGCAGAGTTATGGAAAAGGACAGAGATAGAACAGGAGTAAAAGTTCTCAATTGGGGAAAGGCCAATTTTACTAAGCTGAGAAGTGATTTAGCAAAAGTGGACTGGAAACAGCTACTTGAAGGTAAATCAGTGTCAGAGCAGTGGGAGAGATTCAAGGGGGAGATAGTGAGGGTTCAGAGTAAACATGTTCCCACAAAGAGAAAGGGTGGGATTCCCAAATCTAGAGCCCCCTGGATGACAAGGAGCACACAGGGTAAGATAGGGCAAAAAAGGGAAGTTTATGTCAGACACCGAGAGCTCAATACTGCAGAAAGCCGAGAGGAGGATAGAAAGTGCAGGGGTGAAATTAAACAGGAAATTAGGAAAGCAAAGAGAGGGCATGAAAAAATATTAGCAAGTAAAATCAAGGAAAGCCCAAAAATGTTTTTAGATACATAAAGAGCAAGAGGATAACTGAGGAAAGAGTAGGGCCGATTAGAGATCAAAAAGGTAACCTATGTGTGGAGGCGGAAGATGTGGGGATGGTTCTTAATGAATACTTTGTGTCTGTCTTCACAAAAGAGGGGGACGATGCAGAGATTGTAGTTAAGGAGGAGGAGTGTGAAATATTGGATGGGATAAACTTAGTGAGAGAGGAAGTATTAAGGGGATTAGCGTCTTTGAAAATAGATAAATCACCAGGTCCGGATGAAATGTATCCCAGGCTGTTAAAAGAATCCAGGGAGGAAATAGCAGAGGTTCTGACCATCATTTTCCAATCCTCACTGGATACAGGTGTCGTGCCGGAGGATTGGAGGACTGCTAACATTGTACCGTTGTTTAAAATGGGAGTGAGGGATAGACCGAGTAATTCCAGGCCAGTCAGTCTAACCTCGGTGGTGGGCAAATTATTGGAATTGATTCTGAGGGACAGGATAAACCGTCACTTAGAAAGGCACGGACTAATCAAGGACAGTCAGTATGGATTTGTTAAGGGAAGGTCGTGTCTGACTAACTTGATTGAATTTTTTGAGGAGGTGACAAGGAGGGTCGATGAGGGTAGCGTGTTTGATGTAGTCAACATGGATTTTAGCAAGGCTTTTGACAAGGTCCCACATGGCAGACTGGTCAGAAAAGTAAAAGCCCATGGGATCCAAGGGAAAGTGGTAAGTTGGATCCAAAACTGGCTCAGTGACAGGAAGCAAAGGGTAATGGTCGACGGGTGTTTTTGTGACTGGAAGGCTGTTTCCAGTGGGGTTCCGCAGGGCTCAGTACTCGGTCCCTTACCTTTTGTGGAATATATTAATGATTTGGACTTGAATGTAGGGGGCATGATCAAGAAGTTTGCAGATGATACAAAAATTGGCCGTGTGGTTATAGTGAGGAGGAAAGCTGTAGACTGCAGGAAGATATCAATGGACTGGTCAGGTGGGCAGAAAAGTGGCAAATGGAATTCAATCTGGAGAAGTGTGAGGGAATGCATTTGGGGAGGGCAAACAAGGCAAGGGAATACACAATAAATGGGAGGATACTGAGAGGTGTAGAGGAAGTGAGGGACCTTGGAGTGCATGTCCACAGATCCCTGAAGGTAGCAGGACAGGTAGATAAGGTGGTTAAGAAGGCATATGGAATACTTTCCTTTATTAGCCGAGGCATAGAATATAAGAGCAGGGAGGTTATGCTGGAACTGTATGAAACACTAGTTAGGCCACAGCTTGAGTACAATTCTGGTCATTACATTACAGGAAGGATGTGATTGCACTCGAGAGGGTACAGAGGAGATTTACGAAGATGTTGCCGGGACTGGAGAATTTTAGCTATGAGGAAAGATTGGATAGGCTGGGGTTGTTCTCTTTGGAACAAAGGAGGCTGAGGGGAGATTTAATTGAGGTGTATAAAATTATGAGGGGCCGAGATAGAGTGGATAGGAAGGACCTATTTCCCTTAGCGGAAGGATCAATAACCAGGGGACATAGATTTAAAGTGATTGGTAGAAGGATTGGAGGGGAGCTGAAGAGAATTTTTCACCCGGTGGTCATTGGGGGTCTGGAACTCACTGCCTGAGAGGGTGGGAGAGGCAGAAACCCTCAACTCATTTAAAAAGTACCTGGATGTGCACCTGAAGAGCCGGAACCTGCAGGGCTACGGACCAAGTGTGGGGAAGTGGGATTAGGCCGGGTGGCTCTTTTTCGGCCAGCACGGACACGATGGGCCGAATGTCTATGATTCTATTACTGTAACTGGCAACTGGCTGGGTTCCCGTTTAATTTACTCCTGGTGTATTGGGAGAGACATTCTGTTTGTTCGCTTCTCGTGAGGGTAGACCTCATCTACACTAGTTAATATTCGGGGATTCCCCTGTCTACACTAGTTAATATTCGGGGATTCCCCTGTCTACACTAGTTAATATTCGGGGATTCCCCTGTCTACACTAGTTAATATTCGGGGATTCCCCTGTCTACACTAGTTAATATTCGGGGATTCCCCTGTCTACACTAGTTAATATTCGGGGATTCCCCTGTCTACACTAGTTAATATTTGGGGATTCCCCTGTCTACACTAGTTAATATTCGGGGATTCCCCTTTCTACACTAGTTAGTATTTGGGGATTCCCCTCTCTACACTAGTTAGTATTTGGGGATTCCTCTATCTACACTAGTTAGTATTCAGGGATTCCCCTGTCTACCACTAGTTAATATTCAAGGATTCCCCTTTCTACACTAGTTAATATTCTGGGATTCCCCTTTCTATACTAGTTAGTATTTGGGGATTCCCCTTTCTACACTAGTTAGTATTCAGGGATTCCCCTGTCTACCACTAGTTAATATTCAGGGATTCCCCTTTCTACACTAGTTAATATTCAGGGATTCCTCTATCTACACTAGTTAGTATTTGGGGATTCCCCTGTCTACACTAGTTAATATTCAGGGATTCCCCTGTCTACACTAGTTAATATTCGGGGATTCCCCTTTCTACACTAGTTAATATTTGGGGATTCCCCTGTCTACACTAGTTAATATTCGGGGATTCCCCTTTCTACACTAGTTAGTATTTGGGGATTCCTCTGTCTACCACTAGTTAGTATTTGGGGATTCCCCTGTCTACACTAGTTAATATTCGGGGATTCCCCTTTCTACACTAGTTAATATTTGGGGATTCCCCTGTCTACACTAGTTAATATTCGGGGATTCCCCTTTCTACACTAGTTAATATTTGGGGATTCCCCTGTCTACACTAGTTAATATTCGGGGATTCCCCTGTCTATACTAGTTAGTATTTGGGGATTCCCCTGTCTACACTAGTTAATATTCAGGAATTCCCCTAACACTAGTTAATATTCAGGAATTCCCCTGTCTACCACAAGTTAATATTCAGGGATTCCCCTGTCTACACTAGTTAGTAGTCAGGGATTCCCCTGTCTATACTAGTTAGTATTTGGGGATTTCTCTATCTACACTAGTTAGTATTCGGGGATTCCCCTGTCTACCACTAGTTAATATTCAGGGATTCCCCTTTCTACACTAGTTAATATTCAGGGATTCCTCTATCTACACTAATTAGTATTCGGGGATTCCCCTGTCTACCACTAGTTAATATTCAGGGATCCCCCTGTCTACACTAGTTAATATTCGAGGATTCCCCTTTCTACACTAGTTAATATTCGGGGATTCCCCTTTCTACACTAGTTAGTATTTGGGGATTCCCCTGTCTACCACTAGTTAGTATTTGGGGATTCCCCTGTCTACCACTAGTTAATATTCAGGGATTCCCCTGTCTACACTACCTAATATTCGGGGATTCCCCTTTCTACACTAGTTAGTATTTGGGGATTCCCCTATCTACCACTAGTTAATATTTGGGGATTCCCCTGTCTACCACTAGTTAGTATTTGGGGATTCCCTGTCTACCACTAGTTGATATTCAGGGATTCCCCTTTCTACACTAGTTAGTATTTGGGGATTCCCCTTTCTACACTAGTTAATATTCGGGGATTGCCCTGTCTACCACTAGTTAGTATTTGGGGATTCCCCTGTCTACCACTAGTTAATATTCGGGGATTCCCCTGTCTACACTAGTTAGTATTTGGAGATTCCCGTCTACACTAGTTAATATTCGGCGATTCCCCTGTCTACACTAGTTAGTATTTGGGGATTCCCCTCTCTACACTAGTTAATATTCAGGAATTCCCCTAACACTAGTTAATATTCAGGAATTCCCCTGTCTACCACAAGTTAATATTCAGGGATTCCCCTGTCTACACTAATTAGTAGTCAGGGATTCCCCTGTCTATACTAGTTAGTATTTGGGTATTTCTCTATCTACACTAGTTAGTATTCGGGGATTCCCCTGTCTACCACTAGTTAATATTCAGGGATTCCCCTTTCTACACTAGTTAATATTCAGGGATTCCTCTATCTACACTAATTAGTATTTGGGGATTCCCCTGTCTACCACTAGTTAATATTCAGGGATCCCCCTGTCTACACTAGTTAATATTCAGGGATTCCCCTTTCTACACTAGTTAGTATTTGGGGATTCCCCTTTCTACACTAGTTAATATTCGGGGATTCCCCTGTCTACCACTAGTTAGTATTTGGGGATTCCCCTGTCTACCACTAGTTAATATTCGGGGAGTCCCCTGTCTACACTAGTTAGTATTTGGAGATTCCCGTCTACACTAGTTAATATTCGGCGATTCCCCTGTCTACACTAGTTAGTATTTGGGGATTCCCCTCTCTACACTAGTTAATATTCAGGAATTCCCCTAACACTAGTTAATATTCAGGAATTCCCCTGTCTACCACAAGTTAATATTCAGGGATTCCCCTGTCTACACTAGTTAGTAGTCAGGGATTCCCCTGTCTATACTAGTTAGTATTTGGGGATTTCTCTATCTACACTAGTTAGTATTCGGGGATTCCCCTGTCTACCACTAGTTAATATTCAGGGATTCCCCTTTCTACACTAGTTAATATTCAGGGATTCCTCTATCTACACTAATTAGTATTTGGGGATTCCCCTGTCTACCACTAGTTAATATTCAGGGATCCCCCTGTCTACACTAGTTAATATTCGGGGATTCCCCTTTCTACACGAGTTAATATTCGGGGATTCCCCTTTCTACACTAGTTAATATTCGGGGATTCCCCTTTCTACACTAGTTAGTATTTGGGGATTCCCCTGTCTACCACTGGTTAGTATTTGGGGATTCCCCTGCCTACCACTAGTTATGATGTGGAGATGCCGGTGATGGACTGGGGTTGACAATTGTAAACAATTTTACAACACCAAGTTATAGTCCAGCAATTTTATTTTAAATTCACAAGCTTTCGGAGATTTTCTCCTTCCTCAGGCAAATGTTTCAAGATCTCCTTGAAGCCTACGCATTTATACATATTGAACAATAATACATGGTGTTTACAGACTGCCCCTGCAACTGCCCGTTGCCAAGGCAATCACCGTGTTCAGACAGACAGGTGTTACCTGCAGAACCTCCGAATACACATTCAACAAAAAAACAAACAGGAAAAAAAACAGAGAAAAAAAAAACACAGAGAGAGGCAGAAACATCCGGAAGGCAGAGAGAGCCAGCAAATGACCCATTATATTAAAAACAGATAACATTTGTTCGCTGGTGGGGTAACGTGTAGCGTGACATGAACCCAAGATCCCGGTTGAGGCCGTCCTCATGGGTGCGGAACTTGGCTATCAATTTCTGCTCGACGATTTTGCGTTGTCGTGTGTCTCGAAGGCCGCCTTGGAGTACGCTTACCCGAAGGTCGGTGGATGAATGTCCATGACTGCTGAAGTGTTCCCCGACTGGGAGGGAACCCTCCTGTTTGGCGATTGTTGCGCGGTGTCCGTTCATCCGTTGTCGCAGCGTCTGCATGGTCTCGCCAATGTACCATGCTCTGGGGCATCCTTTCCTGCAACGTATGAGGTAGACAACGTTGGCTGAGTCACAGGAGTATGAACCATGCACCTGGTGGGTGGTGTCATCTCGTGTGATGGTGGTATCTGTGTCGATGATCTGGCATGTCTTGCAGAGGTTACCGTGGCAGGGTTGTGTGGCGTCGTGGACGCTGTTCTCTTGAAAGCTAGGTAGTTTGCTGCGAACGATGGTCTGTTTGAGGTTGGGTGGCTGTTTAAAGGCGAGTAGTGGAGGTGTGGGGATGGCCATAGCGAGGTGTTTGTCCTCATTGATGACATGTTGAAGGCTGCGGAGAACATGGCGTAGTTTCTCCGCTCCGGGGAAGTACTGGACGACAAAGGGTACTCTGTTGGTTGCGTCCCGTGTTAGTCTCCTGAGGAGGTCTATGCGATTTTTTGCTGTGGCCCGTCGGAACTGTCGATCGATGAGTCGAGCGTCATATCCCGTTCTTACTAGGGCGTCTTTCAGCGTCTGTAGGTGTCCATCGCGTTCCTCCTCGTCTGAGCAGACCCTGTGTATTCGCAGGGCCTGTCCATAGGGGATGGCCTCTTTGACGTGGTTAGGGTGGAAGCTGGAAAAGTGGAGCATCGTGAGGTTGTCCGTGGGCTTGCGGTAGAGTGAGGTGCTGAGGTGCCCGTCTTTGATGGAGATTCGTGTGTCCAAGAAAGAAACTGATTCTGAGGAGTAGTCCATGGTGAGCTTGATGGTGGGATGGAACTTGTTGATGTTATCGTGTAGTCTCTTTAGTGATTCCTTGCCGTGGGTCCATAGAAAGAAAATGTCGTCGATGTATCTGGTGTATAGTGTTGGTTGGAGGTCTTGTGCAGTGAAGAAGTCCTGCTCGAACTTGTGCATGAAAATGTTGGCGTATTGGGGTGCGAATTTGGTCCCCATGGCTGTTCCGTGTGTTTGGGTAAAGAACTGGTTATCGAAGGTGAAGACATTGTGATCCAGGATGAAGCGGATGAGTTGTAGGATGGCTTCCGGAGATTGGCTGTTGTTGGTGTTGAGTATTGATGCTGTCGCAGCGATGCCGTCATCGTGGGGGATACTGGTGTATAGTGCCGAGACGTCCATCGTGGTGAGAAGTGTTCCTGGTTCAACTGGTCCGTGGGTACTGAGTTTTTGTAGGAAGTCTGTAGTGTCACGACAGAAGCTGGGGGTTCCCTGTACGATGGGTTTCAGGATGCCCTCGATGTATCCAGAGAGGTTCTCACACAGGGTTCCGTTGCCTGATACGATGGGACGTCCGGGTGTGTTGGCTTTGTGTATCTTTGGGAGGCAGTAGAAGTCTCCCACGCGGGGATTACGTGGGATGAGAATGCGTAGGATGCTTTGAAGGTCTGGATCGAAGGTCTTGATCAGTTTGTTGAGCTGGTGGGTGTGTTCTTTGGTCGGATCTGCGGGTAACCGTCTGTAGTGTTCCTGGTTGTCCAGTTGTCGGTATGCTTCTTTTCCACGACGCCACACAACCCTGCCACGGTAACCTCTGCAAGACATGCCAGATCATCGACACAGATACCACCATCACACGAGATGACACCACCCACCAGGTGCATGGTTCATACTCCTGTGACTCAGCCAACGTTGTCTACCTCATACGTTGCAGGAAAGGATGCCCCAGAGCATGGTACATTGGCGAGACCATGCAGACGCTGCGACAACGGATGAACGGACACCGCGCAACAATCGCCAAACAGGAGGGTTCCCTCCCAGTCGGGGAACACTTCAGCAGTCATGGACATTCATCCACCGACCTTCGGGTAAGCGTACTCCAAGGCGGCCTTCGAGACACACGACAACGCAAAATCGTCGAGCAGAAATTGATAGCCAAGTTCCGCACCCATGAGGACGGCCTCAACCGGGATCTTGGGTTCATGTCACGCTACACGTTACCCCACCAGCGAACAAATGTTATCTGTTTTTAATATAATGGGTCATTTGCTGGCTCTCTCTGCCTTCCGGATGTTTCTGCCTCTCTCTGTTTTTTTTTCTCTGTTTTTTTTCCCTGTTTGTTTTTTTGTTGAATGTGTATTCGGGGGTTCTGCAGGTAACACCTCTCTGTCTGAACACGGTGATTGCCTTGGCAACGGGCAGTTGCAGGGGCAGTCTGTAAACACCATGTATTATTGTTCAATATGTATAAATGCGTAGGCTTCAAGGAGATCTTGAAACATTTGCCTGAGGAAGGAGAAAATCTCCGAAAGCTTGTGAATTTAAAATAAAATTGCTGGACTATAACTTGGTGTTGTAAAATTGTTTACAATTACCACTAGTTAGTATTTGGGGATTCCCTGTCTACCACTAGTTGATATTCAGGGATTCCCCTTTCTACACTAGTTAATATTCCGGGATTCCCCTTTCTACACTAGTTAGTATTTGGGGATTCCCCTTTCTACACTAGTTAATATTCGGGGATTCCCCTGTCTACCACTAGTTAGTATTTGGGGATTCCCCTGTCTGCCACTAGTTAATATTCGGGGATTCCCCTTTCTACACTAGTTAATATTCGGGGATTCCCCTGTCTACACTAGTTAGTATTTGGAGATTCCCGTCTACACTAGTTAATATTCGGCGATTCCCCTGTCTACACTAGTTAGTATTTGGGGATTCCCCTGTCTACACTAGTTAATATTCGGCGATTCCCCGATCTATATTAATATTTGATACACTTTGACATGTTCCCCTGAGCTGTTTTTAAATTGTGTTTTGTCTTGAATTCGCAACACAAGTGAAGCAGCGAGCTTGGGCAGACCAGGTACGGTTCACCTGAGATCTAGGGCCCAAGTCTGTCACTAGGTGGCCCCTTTATAGCACCATTGGTGTAATCCGTACCCACTCGATTATATCTCATTCTCTGAAATGTTCCCTTGTCATTCCAAGATTCACATTAGGACGTGTGTGAAACCGAAACTACAATAGCCTCTAATGTCAGTCGCTCTCTGCTCACTGTGTAACAGGCTTATTATCAGCAGACTAACCTGCGATCAGCAGTGGGCTTCCCTGAAGCTGGTACTAGGGTTCCTTTATTGTACTTCGTTCTGGGGATGTGGGCGTCGCTGGCGAGGCCGGCATTTATTGCCCATCCCTAATTGCCCTTGAGAAGGTGGTGGTGAGCTGCCTTCTTGAACCGCTGCAGTCCGTGTAGTGAAGGTTCTCCCACAGTGCTGTTAGTTGTAAAATCTCGCTATGAAAAGTCATAATAAGAATACCTGAGTGCCTCGCTAGGCCATTTCAGAGGGTGATTAAGAATCAACCACGCTGGTGTGGGCCTGGAGTCACATGTAGGCCCAGACCGGGTAAGGACGGCAGGTTTCCTTCCCTAAAGGACATCAGTGAACCGGTTGGGTTTTGACGACAATCCGACAGTTTCAGGGTCACTTTTACTGAGACCAGATTTTCATTTCCAGATCTTTAAATCTGAATTCCAATTCTCAAACTGCCCAGGGTGGGATTTGAACTCACGTTCTCTGGATTATTAGTCCAGTAACAGAACCACTGCACTAATGTACCTTCAGTCCCATGTTGATTTTACTAGAAATGTGACTGTCTAAGCTCGGAGGGATGGTCACTGTCCGATTGGTCTCTTCCATCCCCACCCATTTCCACCTTTTCCAATGAGTACCTGTTCACCTTCTCCAGCTCACAGTCTTATTCTACCCATTTTGTTTTTGACTCAGTGCGACTGATTTTTGTATCTCCCAGTGCCGATGGAGGGTTCCACCCAAAGCTTTACCCTGACCCTCCTCTCCACAGGCGCTGGCTGACCGGGGATCAGTACTTCCACACCTCTGGTTTTTTATTCCCAATTACTTATTTCCCACTACCCGATCGATCGTAATTTGTCCGGAGACGGCCGTAAGAATAAACAAACTGGCATTTCTACAGTGCCTTTCACCACCTCAGGATGTCCCAAAACACTTTACAGCCAATCAAGTACTTCTGAATTGTAGGAAACATTTGCGCACAGCAAGATCCCACAAACAGCAATGTGATAATAACCAGATAGTCTGTTTTCAGCGATGTTGGTTGAGGGATAAATATTGGCCCCAGGACACCGGGGAGAACTCCCCTCTGCTCTTCTAATAATGGCCGTGGGATCTTTTACGTCCACCTGAGAGGCCAGGCAGGGTCTCGGTTCATCCAAGGCCAAAACTTAAAGCTCCTGCTCAGTCTGTGAGAGTCACTCCAACATTCTAAAGGAATTTTCACAGCTGAAGGTTTAA